>NC_088717.1:11286782-11384079 GCF_963576615.1 Watersipora subatra
AGAGAAAGAGAGAGAGAGGGAGGGAAAAAGAGAGAGGAGGGAGGAAAAGAGAGAAAGAGAGAGGGAGAGAGAGAGAGGGAGAGAGAGAGAGGGAGAGAGAGAGAGGGAGAGAGAGAGGGAGAGAGAGAGGGAGGAGAGAGGAGAGAGAGAGGAGAGAGAGGAGAGAGAGAGAAGAGAGAGAAGAGAGAGAAGAGAGAGAAAGAGAGAGAAGGAGAGAGAAAGAGAGAGAGAAGAGAGAGAGAAAGAGAGAGAAAGACGGAGAGAAAGAGAGAGAAAGAGAGAGAAAGAGAGAGCCAAAGAGAGAAAGAGAGAGAGAGAGAGAGAAGAGAGAGAGAGAGAGACGAGAGAGCGAGAGAGAGAGGAGAGAGAGAGAGAGAGAGAGAGAGAGAGAGAGAGAGAGAGAGAGAGAGAGAAAGAGAGGGAGAGAGATAAATACCTTACACTGTCTGCCAACTAAATTGTTGCATAGAGGTGACTTTGGGCTGATCCTGAAGAATTTCAGATGGCTTATTGGCATACAAGATAATTGCTATTATTGGATAGAAAGATTTCTATAGTTCAAAGACAATTTGCTACAACAAGATTATAAAAAAAATTACTTACCTAGTTGCAGTTTACTTTTACATGTAAATATACATCAAACATAATAAGATGAATGTTGATTATCTGAACTGAATTTTGCTTTCACATATTTCATAATCAATATAGTTTCATAATGCATCCATATGTTCCTTGCTTTCTGAGTGATGAGATATTAGCAATATATAAATTTTATGTATTAAGTCGTAGTACCTCATTAGTATATGATGTTATTGCAACTTTGTTATATACATGTACTTTACACAAATAACTCCATACTTTTGTGTAAAAGTGTAAAGCAGGCTATAAAAAGAAGAAAAAAAACTTAAACTAAGATTAATGAAGCTTTTCTGGGGCGAGTCATTTTATTTAAACTGTTTGTCTAAAAAATGCATCTTTCAGGCTTAGCAATTGTGTTGCATCAAAAAATTTCAATAGCAAAACCACATTCAACTTTAGTTACAACTTATTTTTCTACATCAAAATTTAATAAGTTTTGAAACCGTCAATACAGATATTTTACCAATGCGTGACACTATAGTGGACAAATACATGTAACTGTGACTACTTTACTGCAATAGATATATGTTTTGTATTTATACATTTTATTTTCTAAAAAGTTTACCTTAAGTAATTTAAGTTTAAATTTTCTAAAAGTTTTAGTTTAAAATTTTCTACTAGTTGATAGGATTAATTGGGTTTATATTTTATTTATAAGTTTATGTACAATGTTATAGCGTCACAGTCTTGTTAGAATACGATGGGCATCTATCTTTGTTACTATATTCTGAGGACATCAGAAGTGAGTTGCTGAAAAACAAATAGCAAGAAAGCACAACTTCTTATAAAAGCACACCAAATGATTAGCATAGTTGTGTCAGAATAATATATGATACTATATTATGAGGACATCAGATGTGAGTTGTTGCATAACTTGTTGCAAGGAAACAACTTTACATAATAGAATAGAAAATGGCAGGAAAGTTCTGAGGTTGATTTGTTGATAGTATCATATTGAAGCTAACTGTCCTTAAAACTTTTTAAGATTCACACTGTTTTTGTTTAAACTGAACAAAATGAAATAAAAGAGTTATCTGGTGTATCAAATAGTAAGCAACTATTAAATAGTTAAATTTATATCCGTGTTCAGCTTAGATAAAAAAGTCTAAGTAAGAAACCTTTTAATTCCGTGTTAAAGTATTAGGACAACGTTTAACATGTTAGATTTTTATTTTTTCGTAGTTCAAAGAAAATTATTTGGAAATATATTGGCACACCATAAGCCGAATCTTTCTCTCAATTGCTGTATTGAAAAATTTAACATGACATTTTGGGAAATGCTTGTCGGCATTCGCTAGGTAACTTGAGTGATTGCCCTTTTTGTGCAAATAGGAAATTAACGCAATATTTTCAATCAAAATTGAACTAAAGACTTGAACAAGTGACAAAGAAGAGCTATAAATTTTTGACACAATCAGTTTTAGCCAATTGTGTATCTTGCTTCACGTAATATTCAAATAGAGCAATTTGTGTTCAAAGGCAAGACACCAATTTCATTAATAGTAAGACAGTCTGAAAATGGCTTACTTTGTGAGTAGTCATTCCTGCATATCTGGAAATTTTTGTGATATTAAAACCAATTTTTTATAGAAATTACTGGTTTTAGATCAGATTTAAAAATAAATATTTTTTGCTAGAAATGGTGAACGATGTTGTTCTTTGACTCACTTTGGAATATAATTGAAGGTTGTTCAAACTGTGTCCTTTTTCATTATTAGTTGTTATTAGTTGTTATTAGTTGTTATTATTGTAATAATTGTTATTATTGTTATTATTAAGACCTAAAGGACAAAACTTGAAAGGTGATAACTATATAATCTATTTAACAGGCTATAGCCATTTTTTATTCTCAAGTATGAGTTACATGTATGGTGAGAGTTTTTTGGGAATATTTCTGGGTATATTTACTACTTTATTTACACTAATATTTTCCCCTAAAATGCTAGTTCGTAGGTCCCTGATCGTTGCTATATATTAGTAGAACTATTATGCTGAGAAAGACAGAACTAATCTAACTTACCCGTGTTAATGTTATAGCTGATTCCAGTACAGCTAGGGTTGTTGGAGCAATAGAGGCAGCACACTTGAGCGGAGTCAGTCATTTCTGTGCGGATAACAGGCAAGTCATAGGAGCAAAGAGAGGTGCGGCTCACGAGTGGATAGGTTAGTATTTCACCTAAAACGAATAAGTAACACTGGTCAGGAGCAAAATAAGCATTAAATATGTCTAAAAATAGTACAGTTTAAAAGAGCTGAGCTTAACAATACGCCAAACAAATAATAAAATAGACAAAAAGTTTTAAGATCACGGTGTATATTTAAAGATACCAAATAATTAAACACAGAGTCTTTAAATACTTGCTGTCTAAAATACTCAGATTTTATGTTAATCAGTTTTACCATCCATTACACTCCTTCTAGAAAAAAACACAAATACATTGACACACCAAAACACCAGACACCTTGCCTTTTCCATTATAGAATGATATGCTAAAAGATATTTTCTTCCAGTACATATAATTTTGCATTATTATTCTTTATTTCTTGTCTCATCGTCTAATTTTCTTTTAATGACCTTGACCTTGACCAGTGATAAATAAAGTTATTTTCTATCAGACAGAAGATTTAAAGAGAAAGTTGGTTTTACATTATGTTAAGCAATAATTTAATAAAACATTACAATTGAAAACTATGTTATGACTCGGAATCATACGATTTGTACAATAAAAAGTTGTACCTAGCATCTTAACAATGTCTTCACAACTGTTTAATATAAACATCAAACTAATTTGCTACATTCTGATGATACTATCCAAGAGAGCATGTTTTAAAAGTCTGTGGAACACTTAAACTTTAAATACCTGGCGATTAGTACTATGAGTGTGCAGACATACTGATAATAACAACCTGTTAATAGAACGAAGAACAAGATATGCAGATGATTTTCGATGTGGATTATTATTGTAACTTTCTGTCAATCTTGGCTAATTTTGGACATTACACTCAATTAGCTGTTGATGGACATTTATGGCAATACTAGCGGAATGCCTGGCTTTGCGCGGGTATTAAAAATCAGCTTATAAACAGGGTCAGGTAATGTAGTTGCCTGCTACTTGCCATTAGCCTGGCACATTGCCAATGACTAATTTGAGTATACTAGCTACTAAACTTATTAGTAAACTTACTAATAAGAGCCATGAGAGCAAGCTTTAATGACTCGCGTAACGCAGCCCGGTGTGCGTATTTTCACCCAAATAGCGGAAATTATTAATGTTAATTATTAATTAATTAATAATAATTATTGCTCAATGAATCTATCAATCTCGCGTAGCTTAATTAATAAGATATTTGCCTGGCGTATGGAAAGTTCCGAGAGCAAATCCAGCATGAAATGAGATCTGTCATTCTTAAATTTTAATAGCTATAGCTGGACACACAGACACACAGACACACAGACTTTAAGATTTATATAAGATTCCTGCAATAAATAATTACCCAATGAATTCGAGTAGATTAAGCTAACAAAGCTAGTTACTTGCTATAATAAGAGTTGTGTTCTCTGTGTGAAGCCAACTGGTGGTGATAATGTTACGCTTAACGATCTCTCACCTCTTGCCCTAGTGGATAGACTCACCTGTCTGCAGACCTAGAGTTTCCAGGTCTCTCACCTCTTGCCCTAGTGGATAGACTCACCTGTCTGCAGACCTAGAGTTTCCAGGTCTCTCACCTCTTGCCCTAGTGGATAGACTCACCTGTCTGCAAACCTAGAGTTTCCAGGTTAAATTTCAGTGCCGTGCGGATTTTTCGTTTCTATAACTTTATTGCTATAACTGGACACACCAACGACAAACAACCAATGACAAACACTAACATTTATATATACGTGTACTTGTATAGATTACTAAAAATGAGAACAATGCTTGATGCTGTAAAAAATATCTAATTTAAAAAAACAACTTCACCTGAAAACCTTCACTCGAATGTTTATCTTAAATAAATGTAATAGATTGATTGGATAAGATATTATCATTCTTTCCTAGCTTTTTTGAATATTGCTGTAAAGTCATTTAGGCTATTAAAAACTAAATTATTTTTTGTGTTTCAGCTTAGAAAAACTAAATTACACTAATCACATTATGGTAAAATCTGCGATAATAAAACTGGTGAGAGATTTTGCAATTCTTTGGTTGTCAAACATGCCTTAATCTTACACCAGCTTCCTTTGCAATGCATGGGTCTCTTACCAGTTCTTAATAAATATAACTTAAAGGGTTGGATAAATATCTAACAAGTAGAGTTTTCATGAAACTTTATGCCGTACATTATTCATTTGCCAAATCACTAAACCACTAAGATAGTTGAGTGAAATGATTTCGTAAATAAATTCTATAAACAGTAGTAATTCTCATGCGCCTTGGACATACCATTTCTGTAAGCAGACATATTGACATTATGCATACTGACTAAAAATTTGGCTATCATGCACTTATAGGATTGTCTGTTTATACTTGTTCCTACTCATGTATTAACTGTTGTACTATAAAGATGAATTTCAAATAAACTTAAAATTTACTTGTGTACTTGTTGTTATCCAGTCACCCATTATTAATCTTGTTATGTGTTTGTGTCAACTAGAGTCAGTGAAAGTTGATCTAATGAAATATACATGCGCTAAACTACAATAATTACAATAATTCTCTTACTATACAGCTTATGATATAAAATACTATCTAAATTCTCAAACAACTTTTTTCCATTTTTAGGACAGATTGAAATTATTTACATCAATTCTAATGAGAAAGATCATTTTGGAGGTTGAACAATTTGCCTTTTTTTTAACAACCTCTTGAGACGAGTTGTGGTTCAAAACTGAAGTCAGACTATAATGTATATCATTATAATCTGTTCTAAGACTAGAAAATGACTTATGAAATATTTTTATATTATATTATTCTACACCATAAGCTGTATATTAAGCGACCTGGTAATACCTAAAATATATTTATAAAAATAAATTTCCCAAAATAATCTATCGATAAACTGGGGCTGTATACTGAATATACGAATGGACATATCTATAGCAGCTAACCAAATTCATCAGCTAAGGTTTTTTTATCAAGAAAAGTGTATAAATGGCTTGAACATTTATTTTTTTAGTAAACATAAAAATAAATTAACACACTATACAAAACACAAAATATAGTCAGTATTCCCATAACCCATAATAAATACATTGGTTGAATATTAAAAATACTGAATTAGAATTAAAATGAAAGGGAGAGGGGGACAGAGACAGAGAGTGTCAGCTAGTCACATCATAACGTTTCTTTAATTTATTTTAATAGTGTTAAAGTCTCTAATCTTTGTGAGGCATTCAAAGCAAAAATGTTCCAAATTGTTTTATTAAAGCTCTGATTTGTAGGAGATCTGAGATATTCAAGAATCTTTTGTTTTACTCTACCTGATCAGGTTTTTTGTGATAATATGATTCGAAGATTTCAAATGCTGTAAAACACTGCTTACAAGTTTTTTTTTGTCGGCAGCCTGACTTGAGAATACTTAATGTTTTTGCTACTTTTTGTTACATTGGCTTATATGAACAAATAAAATATATATATGAACAAATAAAAAATATATATGAACAAATAAAGTATATATATATGAACAAATAAGATATATACATGAACAAATAAAATATATATATGAACAAATAAAGTATATATATGAACAAATAAAGTATATATATGAGCAAATAAAGTATATATATGAACAAATAAAATATATATATATGAACAAATAAAGTATATATATATGAACAAATAAGATATATACATGAACAAATAAAATATATATATGAACAAATAAAGTATATATATGAGCAAATAAAGTATATATATGAACAAATAAAATATATATATGAACAAATAAAGTATATATATGAGCAAATAAAATGAGCAAGCTGAAGGAGAAAGATTTAAGTGAAGGTTCTAGTACATCAATATATATTAACTTCAGTGTTTGTCATTTGTCATTCGTGTATCCAGTTACAGCAATAAAGTTTTGGAAAC
Organism: Watersipora subatra; assembly: GCF_963576615.1. NCBI lineage: Eukaryota > Metazoa > Bryozoa > Gymnolaemata > Cheilostomatida > Watersiporidae > Watersipora > Watersipora subatra. The sequence goes on from NC_088717.1 coordinate 11,293,490, forward strand.
AAAAAATCAACTTTTTCGTGGATTTAAACTCAGTGCCTCCATGTCTGTGAGCAGACATTTTATCCACTAAGACACACAGCCTACTTGGAATACATTGGAATAATTGTGCACATACTTATCACACCTGCCATTCTTTATATATATATATATATATATATATATATATACATATATATATATATATATATATGCATGTACATATGTATATATACTTGTATATATATACGTATATATACATATATATATATGTACATATATATATATGTATATATATATACATGTATATTTATACACAGCTGTATATATACTAGCTGTGCTACCCGGCGTTGCCCGGGTAATAAAAAAGTCTGCACAGAAAATTGATTTGTATTTAACATATAACAACATTTACCATTCTAACTTTCAAACTACTTATCTTGAGAGAAATGTTTTGCGTAGTAGAAATGAATTAAGAGAAAAATGAAAACAACTGTATGGGTTTTAAAACTTTTTCAAACAACCGTAACTTTCAAGCTATTAGCCTGGCACAAAGCCAATGGAAAATTCCAGTAAGCTGCTAGGCTTCTAATGACGGTACTCCATGACATTACGTCAGCATTGTTGTCCAGCTGCAGTTATTCTAATGATAGCTATAGTCGGAATGCAGACAGACATACGACATACGACACACGGACATACTTTGAGAAATATATATGTACTAGCTGTGCCATCCGGTGTTGCCCGTGTAATAGAAGAGTCTGGACAGAAAAATGATTTGTATTTAACATATAACAACATTTGTCATTCTAATTTTTAAACTACATAAAACATAAACATAAACATAAAATTTTTAAACTACATGAGAAAGGTTTTTTGTTTATAAACAATAAGAAGTAGTGAGAGTTTTTGCTATTAGCCAGTTTAATAATGTGAGCAAACAGCTTCTCGTGACGTTATGCTATGACCCGCTTCATACGCAAAGCAGTTAGGTATTTGCGCTCATATAATAACTTATATTGGCAAGCTAGCAATTCGATTTCTGTAGTCTAGCGGGCAAGACATCAGGCTGACAAATGGCAGGGCCCGAGATTGAATCTACTCCGGTACGGAATATTTATTCCAAGATTTTAAGACCTATAGCCGGACATTCAATCCTACAAACATACGACAAACTTTGAGAAATATATCTATATATACGTACATGTATATATGTGTACATATATATACACACATGTACATATATAGTACATATACGTACATAAACCATATACTGTACACTTACGTACATATACCTGATGTACCATATACATGAAAATTTTTAGCCGTAAGGGTCGTTAAGTTTCAATATACTCAACTCGTAGAGTTTTGAGTTTTCTTTTTAACTTAATTACCTTGAACTAACACATAAACATATATATACAGTCAAACATGGATAACTCAAACATTACGAGACCGAGCGAAAGTGTTCGAGTTATCAGAGAGTTCAAGTTATCAGAGCACTGTCACAAGTGCGTGTATTTATCAGTAGATACATGTACATATACAAGCTATATGTAAATCAAAAGCATAGATTGCTTATTGCTAGTTAGAGGGCCTCTCATGTAAAGTTTAAAATTTTTTATCAGAAAGTATAGATGTTTTTTTATCACTTGAGATTTGTTTGTTTGTTTTAGGTGGTGTGACTGGCAGGACAGTTTCAGATTGAAAATGGCAAAACTTGATTGCGGTTAAAACGCTCAAAAAAGACATCTTTTTCTTCTGAGCGTTTTAACCAAGATCAATTTTGCTGATTTTACTTTAAGCTTATCCGAAGGTTTCCACGCTTTTCCTTGCTTTTGAGAGGCCTTCGCAAAGTGGATGTCTGGAAAAATTGGACCTTTTGCAAACATTTAGAAAAGTTGTTAATGAAAATATTTTTTGGATGATGGTAATAATGACAACTAAGAAAACTAAAAGTTAATGTTTATTTCTGTGGCTCGGAATGAAGCGATATTCTAAAGTGATAACAACCGTCTCGGTAGCCTTTGGGCAAAAACTGTATTAATACGCTACCTTTATTTGAACGTCACCTCGACTAGACCATCAATATAGGAGAGGGGTTGACAAATAGAGCGCCACTCTTTAATTGAATGCCACCTCTATTTGACAGCCACTTTGAAATTCTTTGATTTTCACGAACCTATAATAAAAATTGATAAGTAGAAGTGTCCATAAAATCGTACTTTTAATGACTCGGCTACATCAATAACAACTAATTATTTCGTTGTTGTTGTGAACCAAAGTTTGTTTTCTAACACCCAAGCTTAGTTTTTTTTTAAACCAATGTCATAGAAATAATTAATAGATGTAATTGTATCAGGCTAATAGTAGTTCCTTGTTCAGCGCGGTCTTGATACTTTGACGTATGGGAAAAACGGTATAAAATTGCAATGGACTCTGTGCTATTATTTTCAGACTATAACATGTGCTAAGCGAGCATGTGTCTAAGAGTTCATCATTATTATCGCGAAAAGTTTCTCAAATAGCAAACTTTAAAAGTTATGCTCTGCTAAAAAGTTGTTTGACTGATAATACCAACTAGTTCAGCAGTGCAGAAGGGAAGTTCAGGTCAGAGTTATGGTCAGAAGACACTGTGGAAAGTATTAAACAGCCAGAAAAAGATGGTTCCATAAAAAAGCAACAACCAGAATGCCACTTGCCGGCCAAACAATGCAAATATTTTTGTTTCAAAAATGTTAATTTTTGTTTCGGTATGCATTATAATCAAGGTTTGTTTATGTCACTTGGCTTTGAATATATGTTTGTAGCATTTTATAGATTATCATTATTTTATAACTTATAAATTTGCAAGCTTATAGCATATTGTTTGATAACATCATAGCGGTTATCTAAACTCTGCTTACAATGTATCGATGCTCATATTTCTATTGCACATAAAAACTAGTTGTGGCTGCAAACTGTATGCTTTCAAATTTAGAATTAAACAAAAAATTGAAAGCTCCAACCAATTGCAATGCAGGCTATTAGATCATCATAGGTTAATTGCAACCAATACATACCAACTGATAGAGATATTTTTTAGCTTCCATCTAATGCATATTTATTTAGAGATCTACGATAAGCGAGAGGTAAGTTATAGCAGATCTATTGCACCAAAACGGTTCATGTCGCTCTGTTCAAAAGGGAGTGCAAAATATAGGCAACATTCACTTTGCCCATAAAATAGTTAAATTTATTATTCCAAAATTACCACACTATATTTGAACGTCATTTTTTAAAAACGCCACCACAACGGAGGTTGAAAAACAGAGCACCGTGGCATTCAAATAATGGATTACGGTAGTCTAATCTAACCTAGGTTAATCTGGTCTAATAAAATCTAATTTTGTTCAATCTAATCTAGTCTAACTTGCTATAATATAATTTAGCTACTCTAATTTAGCCTAGTAATAGCCTTGTGTAATTTAGTGTAGTATTTTAGTTTATATTTTAGTGTAGCATAAAGACCCGTTATATGTGATTCAAAAAGGCTTTACTTCATTCATGTAGACGCAGATTTACTAAAAAAACAGCAACACTATAAGTCATGTAACGCATGAAAAAACAGAAAGAGACATGTATTTGTGACAAAAACATAGTACTATGTCATGCAGCTTTCATATTATTGGCTAGGAAAACTGCGCATAAAGATGGATCTCTGGGAACCAAAAGCTTTATGACAATATAAATAATTTTGTTACAATAAAAGCTATGCTAGTAAGGAAACGAAACCACATGCACAAAGAGCTAAGCTTTAAGCAACCAGTAGTCAGCAACTACAGACCATCATAGCGTCATCTAGTAACAAGCAACTCAAGAGAAGTCAGAAAACGGTGCAACAAGACAACTTGTCAAAGTTCTACTCGACCTTTTTGTTTTCTGTGACATCGGCCACTCGGTTCATAGACCGTGTTGGCAGATGCTATCTCACCTTTATGCAGTTTGCACTTGCCTGTAAATTTTTAAAACACTGCTCAAATATACATAACACAAATGGTGTGAACAGTTTGTTGAAAGGCTTTATAGCGCAACTAACTTTTATCCACTTACTATTATGCTGATATAAATTGCTTACAAAAAAAACATGATGAGAGAGAGAGCAAGATCAGCTGCAGATTAAACAGTGTAGTAAAGAAAATAAGGAGATTTGAGAGAGAGTGAAAAAAAGAGGGAGGGGGGGAAGAGAAGAGAAAGAGAGGGGAGAGAGAGAGAGAGAGAGAGAGAGAGAGAGAGAGAGAGAGAGAGAGAGAGAGAGAGAGAGAGAGAGAAGGAGAGAGAGGGGAGAAAGTGAGAAAAAGAGAAGGGGAGAGAGAGGGAGAGAGAGAGGAAGAGAGAGAGAGGGGGGAGAGAGAGGAGGAAAAGGAGGGGGAGAGAGAGAGGAAGAGAGAGAGGGGGGAGAGAGAGGGTTAAAGAGAGGGAGAAAGAGAGGGGGAGAGAGAGGAGGAGGAGGAGAGAGAGAGAGAGAGAGAGAGAGAGAGAAGGGAAAGAGAGGGGGAGAGAGAGGAGGAGGGGGAGGAGGAGAGAGAGAGAGAGAGAGAGAGAGAGAGAGAGAGAGAGAAAGAGAGAGAGAGAGAGAGAAGGGAGAGAGAGGGGAGAGCAAGGGGAGAGAGAGGAGCGAAAGGGAGAGGAGGAGAGAGATACTTTACGCTGTCTGCCAACCAAATTGTTGCGTAGAGGTGACTTTGGGCTGATGTTGGAGAATTTCAGATGGCTTATTGGCATACAAGATAATTGCCATCATTAGATAGAAAGATTTCTATAGTTCAAAGACAATTTGTTACAACAAGATTATAAAAAACTTACTTACCTAATTGTAGTTTACTTTTACACGTAAATATGCATAAAACATGTTAAGATGAATGTCGATTATCTGGACTGAATTTTGTTTGTCACATATTTCACAATCAATGCATTAATAATAATGCATAATCAATGCATTAATAATAATGCATTCGTATGCTCCTTTGCTTTCTGAGTGATTGAATATACATTAATATATAAATTTTGTTTATTAAGTTATAGTATCGCATTAGTATGTTATGTTATTGTAACTTTAATATATACATGTACTTTACACAAATAGCTCCATAATTTGGTGTAAAAGTGTAAAACAAGCTATAAAACAGAAGGAAAAAAGCTCCAACTAAGATTAATGATGCTTTTCTGGGGCGAATCGTCTTATCTAACCTGTTTGTGTACAGAATGCATCTTTCAAACTTAGCAATTGAGTTGCATCAAATAATTTCAATTAACAATCATCTTCAAAATTAGAACTTATTTTTCTGCATCCAATTTTGATAAACATTCAATACAGATATTTTACCAACGTGTGACACTATAGTTGTCACATACATGTAAGTGTGACTACTTTGAATGCAATAGATATATGTTTTGTATTTATACATTTTACTTTCTAAAAATAGACTAAGTTTACTAGTTGACAAGACTAATTGGGTTTATGTTTTATAATATGTTTTATAATATGAGTTATGGTGAGAGTTTTTTTGTGAATATTTAAACTATTAAATATTTTTCCCTAAAATGCTAGTTCGTAGGTCACTGACTATAATTGTCTTATATTAGTAGAACTATTATGCTCAGAAAGACAGAACTAATCAAACTTACCCGTGTCAATGTTATAGCTGATTCCAGTACAGCTAGGGTGGTTTGAGCAATAGAGACAGCACACTTGAGCGGAGTCAGTCATTTCTGTGCGGATAACAGGCAAGTCATAGGAGCAAAGAGAGGTGCGGCTCACAAGTGGATAGGTTAGTGTTTCACCTAAAACAAATAAGTAACACTGGTCAGGAGCAAAATAAGCATTAAATATGTCTAAAAATAGTACAGTTTAAAAGAGCAGAACTTAACAAAACGCCAAACAAATAATAAAATAGACAAAAAGTTTTAAGATCACGGTGTATATTTAAAGATACCAAATAATTAAACACAGAGTCTTTAAATACTTGCTGTCTAAAATACTCAGATCTTATGTTAATCAGTTTTACCATCCATTACACTCCTTCTAGAAAAAAACAAAACACAAAAACATTGACACACCAAAACACCAAACACCTTGCCCTTTCCATTATAGAATGATATGCTAAAAGATATTTTCTTCCAGTACATATAATTTTGCATTACTATTCTTTATTTCTTGTCTCATAGTCTAATTTTCCTTTAATGGCCTTGACCTTGACCAGTGATAAATAAAGTTATTTTCTATCAGACAGAAGATTTAAAGAGAAAGTTGGTTTTACATTATGTTAAGCAATAATTTAATAAAACATTACAATTGAAAACTATGTTATGACTTGGAATCATACGATTTGTACAATAAAAAGTTGTACCTAGCATCTTAACAATGTCTTCACAACTGTTTAATATAAACATCAAACTAATTTGCTACATTCTGATGATACTATCCAAGAGAGCATGTTTTAAAAGTCTGTGAAACACTTAAACTTTAAATACCTGGCGATTAGTACTATGAGTGTGCAGACATACTGATAATAACAACCTGCTAATAAAACGAAGAATAAGATATGCAGATGGTTTTCGATGTGGATTATTATTGTAACTTTCTGTCAATCTTGGCTAATTTTGGACATTACACTCAATTAGCTGTTGATGGACATTTATGGCAATACTAGCGGAATGCCTGGCTTTGCGCGGGTATTAAAAATCAGCTTATAAACAGGGACAGGTAATGTAGTTGCCTGCCACTTGCCATTAGCCTGGCACATTGCCAATGACTAATTTGAGTATACTAGCTACTAAACTTATTAGTAAACCTACTAATAAGTGTCATGAGAGCAAGATTTAATGACTTTCATAACGCAGCGCAATGTGTATTTTCACCCACATAGTGACATACATCGCCCAATGAATCCATCAAATTTTGATAGCCTAATTGGGAAGATATTTACTTGGATCAGAAATCCCGAGATCAAATCCAACATGAAACGGATATTTTATTCCTAAATTTTAATAGCTATAGCTGGACACACAGAATCACGCACAAACTTTGAGATTTATATATATACATTAGATCAGCTGAATGCTTGCATTCCACGTGCAATAAAATAATTACCCAATTAATTTGAGTAACTTAGGTTAGTAAAGCTAGTTACTTACAATAATAAGAGTTGTGTTCTCCGTGTGAAGCCAACTTGGTGATATTGATGCTAATGCAATGATCTCTTAGCAATCATGAGTTTCAAGCATGCTAGTAGTGACCAATGGTATTTTTGCAAACACAGCATCAGTATGTGCACAATTATTTCTTTGTGTAGCAATGAAGCCGCTTGCCCTAGTGGGTAGGCTAACATGTCTGCAAACCTTGATTTTCCAGGTTAAATACTGGATTTTTCATGTGTAGTGTGTAGTGGGTTTTTCATTTTTATAACTTTATTGTTATAACTGGACACACGAATGACAAACAACAATAAACACTAACATGTATATATACATATACTAAATATATACATATACATGTAGGGGAAGGCGGGGTAATTTGTGCCACGGGGTAATTTGTGCCAGGGTGCTTTTTGGAAAAACTATTGTATGTACGGTATTGTTTTTTTCTCTCACATAACAAGCATTGGATAGTGACCATATTGCTTCTTGTTTCTTTTCTTCAAAGCACAGTTTGAGTAATTTACTCTAACTTTAGTCATTTTCTTAGTAAAAAGTATTTTTGATGCATGATATTTGGGAATAATTTTTTTGAAGAATGAACTGTAAAAGCTACACTAAACCATTTATTCCTTTTTAATATGTTTGTTGGGTATAATGACATCATTGTGTAAACTTATTCTATGTAATATTTTTTTTATAATTTCAGTTTTTGTTCAAAATGGAGGTTCGGGGTAATTTATATGTAAAAATATATATGAAAATTTATATTTTAATTTAATTTATATATAAAAATTTATTCCAGAACAAATACCTGCCCAGATTTCCTCAAAATGCTATTAATATACTATATAGGTATAGTAAAAACATATGTTAAAATTGGATATAAAATAAAGATTTATTTTCTGTGTGAAAACATCCTATATTACTCATACAATGCTGGGCATTCAGCTAGTCTTATACATAATGAAGAAGCTGCTATAGCTTGAAAATGTAAAAGCTTTTTCCTTAAAGGTTGATAATAGGGTAGAGTAGACTTACGATCAACGGTTGGGTTAGTCGGAACTAGTTGAGCGGTAGGTATGTTATCAGTAGTTGACTTTTTTACTAGTTTAGCAGATGGCGCGATAGTGGTTCTAGTGGGTAGAATTGCTGCGGTTGTAGTGGGTAGAGCTGTTGAGGTTGTAGTGGGTGGAACTGTTGTGGTTGTAGTGGGTAGAACTGCTGCGGTTGTAGTGGGAGAAACTGTTGTGGTTGTAGTGGATGAAGCTGTTGTGACTGTAGTGGGTGGAGCCATTGTAGTTGTAGTGGGTGGAACTGTTGTTGTAGTAGATGGAACAGGTGTAGTATTGGTTGGACACTGTGAGGATTCAAATAAGGCCGGAGCTGTAGAAGTTTCAGCTCTTGTCGGATAAATAGTGAAGAGCAACTCTAAAAGCAAGCATCTTTAGTTAGTAATTAACTGAACACCCGGCGTTGCATGGGTAATAAAATTTTGCTTATAAATATCACATTACCATTACACTACATTACCTGCCCCTGTTAATAAGTTCTTTCTGTTACCAGTGAAATGCCTGGCACTAACCTGAGGCCAGCTGGTAATCGTTACGTGTGACGCAATGTCGTTATAAATACATATTATAACCGATGTAATAAATATCTTAGCCTGTCGTGACAAACTTTTGTTTTTGTGGAGTTGTCCTCCATTGAGCCGGGCGAGCAAAACAACAGCTTGTCACAAGACGCACTGCATCTGATGCATCAGCTGCACTGAAAGGGAGTTGTTCTCTTCCGTCTATGCAGCTTGACTGCGATGTTATGTCGGTCGGTCCATTGGTAATCGTAACGGATTTTGCGCAAAAATTTATGTAGAAAAAAATTTGATAACAATGTTTAACCAGAGAGATCAGTCTATGCGGTAAACTTTAGTAGAACTTAAAAACTTAGGCAACAACAGCAACTAAATATGTTGTTATTTGTGCGCTCAGTCAGTTTTACTTTTATTTTTGTATCGATCAGTTTTATTTGTTCTTATTGATTTTATTTTTAATTTATTTTATTTTCGAGTTCTACTAAAGTTTACCACAGAGACTGGTCTCTGGTTAAACGCTTTTATCTTATTTTTTATACATAGATTTTTGCGCAAAATCCGTTACGATTACCAATGGAGCGACCGACATAACATCGCAGTCAAGCCGCATAGACGGAAGAGAACAACTCCCTTTCAGTGCAGCTGATGCATCAGGTCTAGTGCATTTCGTGATAAGCCGGTGTTTTGATCGCCGCCCTCGCCGTGGGACAACTCCGCAAAAACAACAGTTTGTCAAGACAGGCTATGAATACCTTCACCCGTCTTGATCAATATGCTCAGTTGCGCGCAGTAGTCAAATGGATAAACTATATGCCTCTAGACCTAGAGGTTCCGAGATCAAGTCTGATGGATTTTTTGCTACTAAAACTGTATCTAGTTTATCTAGTTTACCTGTAAATAGTTTTTAATGAGCAAATTTGATAGTGAAATCAAAATTGAAAGTTTTTGTAAATTTAAATTTTTAATATCTTTCATGGTTTGCATCCTCGTTATTTACAGAACAGTTGCAGGTTTTAAACTCATTTCAACTTATGTGATACAAACAAATTGCCTACAGCGTCTAACAAATATTTTGAAAATATTATTGCTTGCTGTTTTAACAATCTTCCACCTAATATCTGTTCTCTTAGCAGAGAAAGGTATTTTAAACACCATGTGTTAAACCATTTATTTGATTTGATTGGTTAACTGTTACCCTTTTTATGACTCTTGTTTAGTATGATTCAAAAAACGTTTTAGTTTGAACTAAAATTATTAAACACTATAATTATGTCAAACCATTTATTTGACTTTAATGGCTAACTGTTGCCATATTTTTCGGTTTTTTTTGTTTTAGGCATATTATTGTTATATGGCTTAATTTAAAAACCATTTCTTTTTCAAATGAAATTATTGCTAATAAAGTAATTTATGTATATAAATCTCAGTGTTGTCCTGTTTTTCGTCTAATGAGCCTTTTGTCTGGTCTGTCTGTCTGTCTGTCTGGTTATAGCAAATAAGTTTTAGAAACAAATGATAAACTTCGCACTATATTTGAATGCAGAACCTCCGGGTCTGCAGGCAGATGTTTTATCTACTAGTTTTACCAACTGGCCCTTGCAATAAATAATTGTTGCATATAAATACTTGTTGTGCATTCAGCTGTATTTAAAGTAAATCAACATACATTTTGTTTGGCCATACCCGTTGAAGAGCACATACCCTACAGGATGAATTTATTCGTTGAGTTAAATTTTGCAAAAATTACATTTCATGCATATTCGCGGATTAATTTATTCGCGGCTGAAAACTGTCACTCTATATATGAAGAGTTAACTCTATTACGTTTAGCAATAGAGTTAATCCTACTCATGCACGCATTGCGTGTTTCGTTTTCTATTTAGCTTACAACTACGTGTCGATCGTGCTGAGCTATAAATTTTTTGCTGCGTTCAGAGGTTTTCACAAATATTCATAGATTTTGAGGCCTTTGATGAACCAACAATTTGTGGTAAGTAATGAGTTTTTTCAAAACCATTTACTAAATTAATTGAATTTTACTTTGGTTCTTCGGTAAAACACAATATTTATTTATTTTCATCTCTACCGCTTCATTATTTGTTTTAGTGTGAGAGAGAGATTTTTCATCATACACGCAAGCACAATGACTGCAAGGGTGGCATATGTCATTCTTAGAAGATCACCAATCATTCAGGGATGTCTGGAAATTGAGGTAGAAGTGACAGCGATATAGAGCTGCTATTAGCAAAATAACTAGTCAGAGAGCACCATTTCATGCTAGTATTCACTATCAAGAGTATCAGTTTAATTTTATTGCTTTAGACAACCGCCATATAGACTAAACTGTTTATATTTACTCCATTCATGGTTTGTAAAATTTTATTTGTATTTGAAATATTTTATTTGTACACTCAAGTTTGTAATCCCACGACCAAACAAGAGCGAAGCGATTGGTTGAGAGATTTATGATAATCCCACGACCAAACAAGAGCGAAGCGATTGGTTGAGAGATTTATGATAATCCCACGACCAAACAAGAGCGAAGCGATTGGTTGAGAGATTTATGATAAATGCACATGTGCACACAACTCCCGAAAATTATTCATCAACATTGAGACGAACCCTTGTATCAAAATTTCATCAACAAGTTTAACCATCGTTTTGTAGAGTCGTTAAAGTATAATAACGATACAAAACACATACAAACCTATTTAAATATGTTACCAAGTCTTTGTAAACCGTCGGTATTATCTTAAAACTTACCAATCTGATCGAATTATACACAAATAGACAGATTTATTTGGATGAAAATCGTTATTAAAACTTGCTAAGCCTCACTTTTATTAAAGTTAAGACCCGAAATTGAAACGCCGAGCAACAGGGAATAGACCGATTAAGTCGGGCGCATTTCACGAAGAAAAAAACGTGCACATTTCACCAGTCTATAGCATGGTCGAATTGCCGAAGGTTTCTGTAATTAACGTAGGAATACTGAAGTCGTTTCATTTTTGCCGATTTCAAAGTATCTGACTTTTTAGACACATTCGAGTACTTTGGTATTCTAACTGATGTCCAACACAGTGTAAGTAAAGGAAATGACGATGATATTTTTTTCTAACGATTCTTATGAGATTACGATATTTAATTATAAGTTTGGATATTATTCTTGATACTTCTTGATATTGTTAGCTATGACGTTTTTAAATGTAAACGAAATTGTTCATTGGTTTTCTATTATTACTGTATTACTATATTAATAATATTGGTTATTCTAATAATATTAGTGCATTTTACTTCTAATATTGGCCAATATTGCATTTCTCCTATTGCAGGGGGAGAGATATAAACATATAATCTTTTCCTTTCATTATTGCTGTTTGTCATGACCAAACACTTTTTTAAATAGATTTTCTAAAAATCTATATAAATATCTCCTCTTGATATTGTTAGCTATGACGTTTTGAAATGTAAACAAAATTGTGCATTGGTTTTATATTATTACTATATTAATAATATTGGTTATTCTAATAATATCAGTGCATTTTACTTCTAATATTGGCCAATATTGCATTTCTCCTATTGCAGGGGGAGAGATATAAACATATAATCTTTTCCTTTCATTATTGCTGTTTGTTGTATATAATAACACCCACACCCAGTACATTACAGCTACCATTCCAGTTATCCTTTTGCACTGCAGTGCCATTTGACTGCTAATATTGTATTTCTCAACCATCAGTACCTTTTCTTTTTTCCAATATCACTTTGGTCGTGGGCTGTATGACAGTGGAATTTCTAGTAAATTATAATATACAGTATCTATACATGAAATAAAATATATAATTTAATCATGTTTGCTACAGCGATATCAAGGAGTTGTTGTCGATGAAGGGGTCTAGGTTGACTGGTTGCCTCTCTGCCAATATTCCTGCCTTGATGAATATTACTACTTGTCTCTAGTTTTCGTAATCGGAGTAGGTTGTTTCATTCTCAATCTGCAGTAAACACAAAAAAGAAAAAATATTAATAAGTGTTGAGGAAGTACAAAAACAATAGCTGAAGTATTTAATGAAAGCGATCAGTTTTAAAAAAAAAGAATTAACTAATGCAGTTAATTATGGAAAAGCGTATCTGCACTGCAAATCAAATACATACCATAATGTTCAGATCAGAATCATGATCGTCCTCAACTTCGGTATTAGAGATTGATGGAGTTGATTTCAATGTAAAAAGACTAGGAGAGGTTTTTTGCGATGACGAAGCCATGCCGAATAATTTGTGAAAACCTTGAATAATTTTGTAAAGTTTGATGCAATGGCAATAAAACTCGAAGCCCGGCGATGATTTTAAAGAAGTTTTGGAACTCGGCTACGTTTAGTACTTCTGCCTAGCCGCTATTTTTGCCATGACACTATTCTGCATATCTTGTGACAACCTTGAATAATTTTGTAAAGAAATGTGATGCATTGGCAATGATGTTAGCTCAAAGCCCAGGCAATGATTTTAAAAATGTTTTGGAACTCAACTACGTTTAGTATTTATATTAAAAACTAGCCTAGCAGCTAGTTTTTAATTTGATGCAGTAGTTATTCTCCCTTGTGATTAAAAATAGAACTAATTATTCACAGAATGTATTAATTTGCGGAATTGACTGTTCGCGAAATCGCGAATTTTTATAACCAACAAATATTTTCATCCTGTAGGGTAGTAGCCCCGATCCTTCTTCATTCGGAATAACAATCAAGGTTAAAATTCAACATTTATACATATACTAGTTGAATGCCTGGCATTGCACAGATAATAAAAGAATTACCCAATAAATTTGAGTAACTTAGGCTAGTAAGCTAGTAACTTAGGCTAGTCTAAATATTTACTAAAATAAAAGCCATGTCTCAAATTGATATGCTAAGCATGATGATCTCTAAAGCATCTAGTAAGCTACGCTAGTAGGAACCAATAGCATTTTTCCAAGCACTCGAAGCATAAGTATTTTAACTGATGTAATAACTATGCGCATAATTATTTTCTTGTATCGCAAGTAGGCCGTGTGGATTAGTTTGTTAGCCACCTGTCTGCAGACCTAAATGTGTCGGGTTGACCGTGAAGCGAATCTTTTTTAACTAAAAGTTTATTGCCATAACTAGACATCCATATGACAAACATTAAGATTTATATAGATAACTAATTTATGAAAGCTTATTTCAGATTTTATAGTGGTGTACACACAAATGTAATCACAATATCATCGATGACTTTGATTTGAGTCACTTGCCAATAGATTAGTACTTACCAACAACATGATGTCTTTCGTTACATACCAAAAATAAATAAATATAAACCTGAAAAAGTTAGTTGGCCTCTTCTTAACAAGTCTGTCAAAATAGACACAAACTGTCGACTGTTTATATTGACTGTTTAAACTCTTGATATTAACTTTGCATTTTGTATGCCAGAGTAAATGTTAACATAAGAATATATACCATATTTTATTTAATTTTTTTTTAAGTCCCAAAAAACAATGATAAAAACTTGCAGTAATTACATGTAGTATTAGAACAAATATACTATATGAAATATTATACACAAATTTTACAAAAAGTACATTGATACAGTACATATAAAGTGCATTATACATTAATAAACTGCTAATGAGAAAAAATAGGTTATAAGGCGAAACCCACCTTGACAACTACATAGTTGTATTATAAAACATTTTTGACAAGCCAAATAATAATAATGGAACAGAAGTATATATGATTTAGCTTAACATTTCGATTTCTGTGAGGTATTTTCAGAAATTTAACTTTTAGCTTCTACTCCTAGACAGTATTGGCTCTGAGTTTAAGCTCTAAAATTTAACAGTTGGAGTGCTCCTCTCATGAAAGGAGCTGATGACTCCTTTCATCAGCTCTCTAAAACTTTCTCATTTTAAAGACAACATTTAAATTTGTGAAAAGTCAATTGTTTGTCACCTAGTGCTGATTTCTAATAATGCTGTAGCAAAGAACTGTCACATAAAAGCAACAAAAATGCTTGCAGTTCATTTTAGAGATGGTATTATGTTTTACATGGCCTTTTGTTTGGAAAGGTAAAGGCAGCAAAAACGATAGCATACTACAAAGTATGTCGGAAGGTGCGTACACGCAGACGATGCTTATTGTTTGGTTGCTAAAACTAAACTTTCAAAGGTTAGTAGATGAGATGATATGAAATGAGTGCAAACATCAAGCACTAAATCCTGTGTTGTAAATTGAATGCTTAGCTACCTGGATTGTTTGCCAGCCATTCCGAAGAAAAGGTGAGAGAGTAGAGTTGCCTCGTTCCAGCGCTTACGTAAATACAGTCACAGTCGGTAATTCTCTTCGGCATTGCGAGGTTGCTCAAGGCCACTGGACGACTGAGATGACCAGAACTAGTGATCCATCCGTAGTGGGTAGTTGAGTAGGATGCCTTTTCGATGACAGTGATTATACCCCTATCAATAAACACAAGCATGTAGATAAATTCAGTTGTTCCTTGGGCTGATTGTGGTTGATCATGTTATGTGAAAACTTTTACTGGAGGCTCCTGGAGCGCCAAAGCCATCTCATGGGCATCAGAATTTTCAAACAGCAAATGGGCCATTATATGTGAAAAAAGTTGGTTTATGTGGCAGCTTTGTTGAAAGCCTTAATTTTCATTTCCAAAATAGATAAACAAGTAAAAATGCTATGTTATTATTATTGTTGGCTAACCAGCCTCTCAGGCTCGACTTGTTCTCGCTTGAGTCAGAGGTAACCACCAACCTCCCCTACGTTACGGCCCTTTCATCCACTAGCAAACTTACTACTGTCTGGTAGCTATGCACTGCACAAAAAATGAGAGTTCAAAAAATTTCCAACGAACTTCAAAGGCTCACTCACAGATTAATCAAAAACAAAGAAAAAACAAAGAAAACTATGAGCACCCTCCGCATTATCTTTTTTCAACTCTGCTTTTTTCTAATCATCTCAAATTTTATGGCACTACTTGCCTGAGCGCAAGTCACGCATTGTATGCCACCATCAGCCAAGGATATTTATATAATACCCCAAAATTATAAAAAAAATAACAGTACCTGTATGAAGCACAGTCACCTGTAATAAATAACTTTTCTAATAATTATAGCCCTATGCCATTCTTCAACATACAGGCTGGCAGCAGCTGTTAAACAGCGACTGTCATTAGAGCAACTAGATGATGACAGCTTAATTCGATCAATGATTATAAAAATCTCTTTTGTTTCTCGGATGACCATACTACAATATCGACTGTTGCAGTAGCAGTTTTTGTCTCCAGTTATGTACACACTGTAATCTCAATAATGTGTTAAATACAATTCATTTTATAAATGCTTTGGTAATGAGCAGTAGTTTGTTAGATTTGTTAAAATTGTGTTTGTAGAAGAATTAATTAAAATTAACTTGTAATTATATTTAATCGGAACTCCTGTTAATAAACAGTTTTGTTTTCAGCTGTTGTCAGTTCTTTTACTATTTGGTAAAATATTCTGGCCTATATATTTGATGAGCGTCTAGACAGTAATAGGCCTAGCTTTGCGGTGATCTTGAAATGAGAATTAGTTTTCAAGCAATTGCTATTATGTGGTTGCTACTGTGATAATTGCAATCTTGAAACCATCAACATCATGTGGTCGCTGCTTTGGCAGTTGCAATCTTAAAACCAATGACATCATGAATGTGTTTTTTTGTTATTAACAAAGTATTATGTACTTTATACAAACTTGATAGGTGTGTTGTGTATACGAGAGTCTTATCTAGGAAATGTCTGGCAGTTTGGTTGTGTGCAATAAATCAGGAAGGCTAAAAGGCAATTAAACACAAGTCTAAATATTCAGATAAACATACTCTCCGTATCCGTCTGTCAGTAAAATATCCGAGTTGATGTCGAGACCGCTCCCTACAAATGGCTCAGTGTCCATGTATAGCAGCCGAGATTTTGATTTCTTACCAGACGCAATGCTACTTGCATCACCTATAAAATATATTGCCTGTACAAACGTTGCCAATACGCAAACATACTTTCAATTCTACATCGTACATTGTATTGTATAATTTATGTGAAAAATGACAAGCCTGCTTTGTGATTAGATAAAAGGGTTTAAAACAAAAACCCGCCACGAGACAACATGTTTAGGGGAGCTCTTTCAACCAAAACTAAGTTCTTGTTGGCTACACAGAAAAAGTTAAGGTTTGTTAAATTACGGTGATGTATTTTTTGCATGAGCTCGTGACTAATGTTAGTTAAATATAATTGGTGTTACATCTAAATAATAAAATATTTCATTTAAAAAAAGTTAAAGCTGAAGCTAGCTAAAATAAAGGTCTAACTCCTGGAGTCTACATAATAGCTGAAAGACATACAAACCAACAAACTTGTACTTTCCCAGTTCTGTAAAGCTGTTACCACACTCTACCAGCGACTCCAATGATGTCATGGTTATGTGAATATGATTTACACCTCGATAGCTGATCAGTAGGTTTGCCCCAGATCGGTCAGCAAAGAGGGCGAGATACTATAAAAAATAACATACAAGATTTAGACAGTAAAATGATGCAGCAAAGAAAAACAAGTGATGAAATTGAAAGAAAGAGCATCAGTAAAAGATAAAGAAAGCGACAAAGAAAAAGGAAATTAATGAGAAGTGAAAACAGAAAAATAGAAAGTATAGGTAGAGACAAAATGAGCGAGAATCAGTGATAAGGCAGAGAGAGAGAGGTACGGAAGCAGGCGAAGCTCGAAAAAAAAGGCCTATAAAAGAAACTTGGAGAAAGTTGTGGCAAAGAGAGTAGCAAACAGAGTGAGGAGAGAAAAGAGATGAGAGATGGAAAAGGGGAACAGGGAGAAAGTGGGAAGGTGACAAAAGACTAAATGACGGAAAGAAACGGAAGAATGGGGGTCAATGTAAAGAGAAGAGAGATATGTAAAAAGGTAAAGAGTGTAAGCCAGAAAAAGAAAGGGAGAAAAAGGCAGAGATCGAGAAGAGAGAGTACGAGAAATAGAAAGAAAGAGGTGATAAAAACAGATGAGGATAGCTGAAGAGGGGGAGAGGGGAGAAAGAAAAAGAGGCGCGAAAAAGAGGCAAGAAAAATAGAGAGAAAGAGAGAGAATGAGAGAGAGAAAGAGAAAATAGGAGAGAGAAAGGGAAAAGAGAGAGAGCAAAAATAGAGAGAAAAAGAAAAAAAGAAAGAGAGAGAAAAAAAAGAGAGAGAAAAAGAAAAAAGAGAGAAAAAGACAAAAAAAGAAAAAGAGAGAAAAAAGAAAGAGAAAAAAAGAGAAAGAAAGAGAAAAAAAGAGAGAGAAAAAGAAAAAAAGAGAGAAAAAGACAAAAAAAGAAAAAGAGAGAGAAAAAAGAGAAAAAAAGAGAGAAATAGAAAAAAAGAAAGAGAGAGAAAAAAGAGAGAGAAAGACAAAAAAAGAAAGAGAAAGAAAAAAAAGAGAGAGTAAAAGAAAAAAAGAAAAAGAGAAAGAGCGAAAGCCTGCGAAAGAGAGCGAGAGAGTAAGCGAAAGAGAGCAAGCAATGGAGAGAGAGCAAGAGAGAGCGAGCGAGAGAAAGAGATAGAGAGAACGTGAAAAAGAGCGAGCAAAAGAGAGCGAGAGAGCGAATGATAGAGAGAGAGCGAGAGAAAGAGAGTGTGAAAGAGAGCAAGAGAGCTCGAAAGAGAGCGAGAGAGCGAAAGAGCGAGCGATAGAGAGAGCAAGCGAAAAAGCGAGCAAGAGAACGAGCGAGAAAGCGAGTGAAAAAGTGCGCGAAAGAGCTAGTGAGAGCGGGAGATCGAGCGAGAGAGCAAAAGAGAGCAAGCGAGAGAGATAACAAAAGAGATCGGAAAAAGGAAGAGATTGAGAGATTGAGAGAAAAAGAGAGAAAAGAAGAGATTGAGAGATTAAAAGAAAATAAGAGATCGAGAGATTGAGAGAAGGGAAGAGATTGGGAGATTGTGAGAAAGGAAGAGATTAAAAGAGAAAGATTGAGAGAGAGATATTGAGTGAGAGAGAGAGATCGAGAGAACAAGAGAGAGATTGAGAAAGAGAGAGAGAGATTGAGAGGGAGAGAGATTGAGAGAGAGAGAGAGATTGAGAGAGAGAGACAGATTGAGAGAGAGATTGAGAGAGAAAGAGAGAGATACAGAGAGAGATAGAGAGAAAGATTGAGAGAGAGAGATTGAGAGAGAGAGATTGAGAGAGAGAGATTGAGAGAGAGAGAGATTGAGAGAGAGGTTGAGAGAGAGAGAGAGAGAGATTGAGAAAGAGAGAGATTGAGAGAGAGAGAGATTGAGAGAGAGAGAGATTGAGAGAGAGAGATTGAGAGACAGAGAGAGATTGAGAGAGAGAGATTGAGAGAGAAAGAGATTGAGAGAGAGAGAGATTGAGAGAGAGAGAGATTGAGAGAGAGAGAGAGAGAGATTGAGAGAGAGAGATTGAGAGAGAGAGAGAGATTGAGAGAGAGAGAGATTGAGAGAGAGAGATTGAGAGAGAGAGAGAGAGAGAGAGAGAGAGATTGAGAGAGAGAGAGATTGAGAGAGAGAGATTGAGAGAGCGAGAGAGATTGAGAGAGAGAGAGATTGAGAGAGAGAGAGATTGAGAGAGAGAGATTGAGAGAGATTGAGAGAGAGAGAGATTGAGAGAGAGAGATTGAGAGAGAGAGATTGAGAGACAGAGAGAGATTGAGAGAGAGAGAGAGAGATTGAGAGAGAGAGATTGAGAGACAGAGAGAGATTGAGAGAGAGAGATTGAGAGAGAAAGAGATTGAGAGAGAGAGAGATTGAGAGAGAGAGAGATTGAGAGAGAGAGAGATTGAGAGAGAGAGATTGAGAGAGAGAGAGAGAGATTGAGAGAGAGAGAGAGAGAGAGAGAGAGAGAGATTGAGAGAGAGAGAGATTGAGAGAGAGAGAGAGATTGAGAGAGCGAGAGAGATTGAGAGAGAGAGATTGAGAGAGAGAGAGATTGAGAGAGAGAGATTGAGAGAGAGAGAGATTGAGAGAGATTGAGAGAGAGAGATTGAGAGAGAGAGAGATTGAGAGAGAGAGAGATTGAGAGAGAGAGAGAGAGAGTTTGAGAGAGAGATTGAGAGGGAGAGATTGAGAGGGAGAGATTGAGAGGGAGAGATTGAGAGGGAGAGATTGAGAGGGAGAGATTGAGAGGGAGAGATTGAGAGGGAGAGGGGGGAGAGGGGGGAGAGGGGGGAGAGGGAGAGGGGGAGAGGGAAGGAGAGAGAGGGAGAGAGAAGGAGGGAGAGGGAGGGAGGGGGAGAGAGGGAAAAGGGAAGGAGGGAGAGAGAAGGAAAAGAAAGGGAGAAGGGGAGATAACGCAACTTGCAACGTACTTTGTAGTTTATCGTTATTGCTGCCTTTACCTTTTTAAGCAAAAGGTCTTTAAAGGTGAACTTTTAGTCTATTTTTTGCTTCTATGTGAAGTTTCTTTGTTACAAAATTACTAGAAACCAATGCTTCGTGACAAACAAATATTTAATAAAAAAATAAATAAAAATAAATAAAAATATTTAATAATAAAAATAATTCTCACAAATTTAAATGCTGATGTTAAAGTGAGAAAGTTTTAGAGAGCTGAAAGTAAAATGAGTATAGCACTCCAATTGTCAAATTTTAACAATTCAAAACAAAGATGGTCCTCTAGAAGTAGGGACCAAAAGCTTAATTTCTAAAAATACTTCACAAACATCGAAGTTTTAGACCAGGTCATATTTATTTCAATTATTATATTATTAAATTATTATTTAAATATAATGACTTTTACTTTGTTTAGCTATGTTTTTTGTTATAACAACCACTCATAAAATATACATAAAAACAGAAATGTACCTTAAACAGATAAAACCTTTTTATGTATAGTTGCTTGCAATAGATCATATAGCAAACATCATTGGCGAACACAGGCAGCAATAGATTTGAAACTGTACATCTAGACATAATCAGAGTATGCTCTTACCTCAGGTGTAATTCCATCATCTAAAGTGGAGACGGTTTCACTAACAAGATCGATAAGGCGAATGGTAGAATGAGCCGGGCAGCCAATAATCAGTCGTGTGCCGTCCATAGCCAACACAAACTTAGCATTATTTATTTGGCCAACGCTAGACAGGGTTCCATCAAATATACCATCATTGTCACCCTGAGCTTGGATCAATGTGCTGACAGCGTAGGAAGCACCATCAATTACTCGTATAGCACCATTTCCATAGTCAGCAACAGCGATGTCATTACCAAACTGTGAGCAACTCGTAATTCCATGAAACCTCGCGACTATCCCATCAATATATCCTGCAGATCAAGGAGCGCTCAACTTCAAATAATTTTGATGCACTGACAATGTCATGTTTTGTGTAAACTGCAACAATTGATGTTAAACTCCCTTAAATGGTGTCTGACTTGACCAAAAATGATAAAATTACACTTATTAGATTATTAACCGTATAAGAAATCAGGATATATATAATTCTGAAGATCTATCTGTAAAAACGTGAAAGTTATTCAAGTACAAAGCTCAAAAACTATGCATTGCTGATTGTGTGTTCCAACTATTTTGTATGGCTTTGTATTTAGATAATATTTGTTATTATTAATAAAATAATAATACATTTAATTGAGTAAATCTCTGAAAACCATGAAACTTTTAACAATATATAAAGTAAGATATTTTTCATACCCTGATATATGGTGAATCTACGTAAATGTAGGTTTATCTTCCTTGGTTTGTGTGTTATTTGATGGCACATATAAATACTGTAGACTACGCAGTTCTGTTTCGATAGAACATACATACTATAATTCAAGACCGCACAGTATTGTATGCCTACATGGCGTAAAATCCAAAAAAGAAATGAAGAATGGTGCAGCTGATCTATTGTTTGTTTACAAATTTCATCTAAAGAATACAAGTTGTTCGCTCATGCATGCATTGAACATCAACAAGTTAACTTTGAATAAACGTTTTATGTAGTACACAGGCTAGGGCTTGTTGCCACAAAATTCTTTTCACAAGAGGTATAGCAAGATAAGTTTACAAACTTTATACAAAAAAAATAACTTTCTGCATCTCGATTTCCAACAAAACCAATTCGAGATTTGTCTCTCCTGTTGCTCTCATGTATGATGACTCCTTTAAAGGCTGTCGACTACACATTTTCACTGCTGCTCATGCGATTCTCAGTCTGGAAAAAACTAAACTAAAATCATGATAACATTACAATGGCAAACAACTGTAAATAGAATCATCATTGACATCTATAGGAAAGGTTTTTTATATTTTATTTTACTGACATATTCAACAAAATTGGACTTCATAGTTGTGCAGGATAGGACAACTTCATTACAATAACAGTTACAAATTTATTTATCACCTTGGAAGGCCAGAAGTTTGTTTAGTGTTTGGTTTGCTAAATAATAATAATAATAGCTGTGAGGCTCAATAAATAAAACATATGATTGGAAAGCTCTAAACTGAGCTTACTTCAAAAGTGGTATTTTAATTTTTGTTTTCAACACTAATATTACTTTTTTCTAAGTTAGATAAAGTTTTTCTAAGGTTAGAACAGCAATATTCCTAAAGATAATCAGCTAATATGACAATAGTAGTGGGTAAACCTGCTTTGCCTTACTGTGACTGGCATAAGATCCTATATGTAAATGCATGGGTTGACAACAGAAGATGAAAACAGTACACCCAGTGAAAGACTATCAGTGTTGTTGTGGCACCCAATAAAATTCAATAGTTTCAAAATTGCAGCGTTTCGTCACTATAGTATAAAGATCCTTTTAATGGTTTATCGACAATTTGCTATTTTCATTTTTACTCAATTTGTTTAAGTCATTAGCTGCTATTGTCAGTATAAAAAAGACTTGAGAGTTCTATGGATATAATTATAATAAATAGCTCTGATAGTCTAAAGTTAACCTAAAAAATTATCCTACATATTTCTTTTAAAATTCAGTATTTCCCAACAGAGGAGACAAAGCATGCATGCAGAGGATAGATGAGTCTTTCTTACCACTCTCATAACTTCCCGCTAAAGTATTTTCTACAGCTCCGCCTGGTGTCAGCTCGCTAATGGAATTTCCAGTAGCAACAAGAATGCTGCTCTTGTAGTTACACATGTTCGAGATCGGTGCGTCAAATGTATGAACGACGTTGTGGGAAGAAAAGATGTCGGTAGCGATAACTACAAATAGGCAAACACATGTACTGTTTTTAGTTTTTATTCTGTTTTCACTGAACTTAGCGATTAGTACAGTTGAGATTACTAGGGTAGTTGTAGTGATTTTTATGCCTTTAAATGTTCCTAATTTTTCTGAACAGATGCCTGTAAAACAGTTTTATCAAATAAAGAGCTTTATGTATTTTTTATGTATATGTATCCAGTAATGGTTTTGTGGTGCACTTGGGTTTCATAGTTGATGCTCCTTTGCATAATCTCCAAGAGCTTGTACCCTTCTTTTACTTCATTGATGGTACTATTTGTCATTTCTAGCCCATTTGTGTGCACAGATCGGCCTTTCTTGAGGATTAACCATTTACTGATCTATCAATACTGAAAGTCATTTCGATTTCCTTGCTGTAAACCTGAGTGTATTAGCGAAACATTGTCCCTTTCCTTATTCGCATGGAGCTTGATGTCATCTATGTAAGGCAGTTTATCTTGACGCACCTCTTGAGCTGATACCCATATTGGGTCCCCTTCAGCATATTGCTTAGAAGTTTTATGTACAAGAAAGAAGCAGCGGTAGCAGGGCAGCGTGGCACCTTGATAGATGCCACGCTAGAGTTTTTCACTCCGCCAACTAATATGTTTCACTCAAAGTAATTTTTTGTTTTGATATGTCAATGTATATAAAAAAGTGGTTTAGCAAAGATGCTGAGGCCGACGGCATTAATGTCACTCTCTCAAAAAAGGGTGCAAAATATAGGCAACATTAGCAATGGCTTCACTCGTAAAAGGGCTAAATTTAGTAGACCAAAATTCTGACCAGCTAGTCTAAAATAAAGCGCCACCCTTTCTTTGAACTCTAATAGAACAACACTATAAGGGATAGGTTGAAAAGAGACCATCCAACACATCAATTGCCACAAGCAGTTAGCAGGCAATGCATACATTGAGCAGCCTAACCATGTTGCAGGTGTAGTGTACTGAAGCCTATGCAAGGAGTATAAACTCAATAGACCATAACACAAGTGGGAAGGTCTTAGTAGGGTCAAAGAAAATGATAATGCTCTATATATATATATATATATATATATATATATATATATATATATATATATATATATATATATATATATATATATATATACATGTATATATATATATATATATGTGAAAGTACAGATAAGTTGAAAAGTTTAAAAAGTATACACATACAAATTTATATATATGCATGTATATATCCATAAATAGAATGATGAGTTTAGTATATGCTTTAGTATCTACACTTACCGCTGCCTGATGTTGCCACAACTAAAGATACCAAAGTTACAGCAAGGAGCAAACGAGTCTGGCATCTTGCCTCCGCCATGGCAGCGTGATTTATGTCTTCTAATCAAAAGATTGGTTCATATTGATAAATTTCAATTTTTCCATTAGAAAATTAAACGCAGTTGAATTGGCTTTGTCCGTGAGCAAACTTAGAGCACTAATCAATACATTCATTTCCATAGGCATCCGTACAACCAAGTATCTAAAGAAAGCTATTACCAAACTGAAGACAAAAAATTTAATATTGCTTGAAGCTTCTCCACTATTATAAACCACTGTTAGAGGTTAGAAAAAAGATTGCACAGTATGGGTTTCGAACTCCTGACTTTCAGCATGCTACTCCAACAACTTCTTCAATCACCTGACAATCTCTCACCAGGGTACTAAGAGTAACAATAAAAAATCCAGAGAGGATCTCACCCCTTTCATCGGACCAAGGTCAGTTCTCTTTGGTTAATCTGCTGTACGTAATTGTCAATGCAACACATCGTTGAGGTGCATTGAATTGATAAGGGGAATCATAACAGATGTCTATGCTATGTGATGACTGCATGGGGGAGGTGTTGGGCCTCGTTTTAACTGTGTGAGAATTGGCAAACTTGCAGCATTTTTAAAAGAAATGCCGAAAGTGGTAGGCATTCAAAAGAAATATATTTTGGCGTGACCAAAAATATAGAAAATTCCTTCAAAAAATAAACCTTGCACACGTGACTTCATTGGTCAACGCAAAACCAACGAAGTTGTCGTTAACATGCAACAAAATTTCACCATTCCATAATTGCATATGTTCAAACTTTCAGATTTAGTAAACAATCTTAAAAGAATACATTGCATGTTGGAAATACATGTGTATTTGCAAGCGGGACAAATAATTTTTGAAATTTGAGGCTGCAAGTCGAGAAACTGGCTTGTTGAGGTGATCGTAAGTTGATATTTGGCAGTAAGGTCATCTGATATAAAGTATCATAAAAAAGGGTCAGCGAGCATGTCCCATAATTCACCAATATGATGTAAACATTGATGCCCTAAAACATGCAACTATGTAGCTATCCATCTGTTTTTATTCATTAGTTCGTATATTCCAGTTGCATATATTTTTCTTTTTTATACTTTTCTTAATTATGGACTGCATTTTTATTGATACCAGCTATTCTCTCTCTCTCTCCCTTGCAGTTAGTCCAGGCAATTAGGAACATCTACGTGGATGCTATTGTAAAGGTTTTGTGCGACCTTCACTTTCCTCCACTAGTACAAGACTCGTGCATGAGCACAATACATATATTTCTGCTTAGTTCATCAAGGTGTACAAGAAAGAATCAAGTAACAAGCAATGAACAGGCCCAGAACAGCTCTGCTCTCTATTGCAAATGTTTGTGCTTATATAGCTGGTAGGCTCCACCTCTCGTTCTGCTTGGCTGGGCTTGACCCGGATTGGCTGGGCTTGACCCAGCTCGGCTATAGCTTGGCTCTACTCAGCTCGACTAGGCTTGGCTTGGCTCTACTCGGCTTGGCTTGGCTCTGACTGGCTTAACTCTCAACTCATCTGCCTGACTGAGCACAGTCCGGGTCGGCTTAGCTCAGCCCTAGGCTCAGCTCTCAATGGATCACATTCCACAACACTCTCCCCCCATTGGTGACCATGATCTCTAATCTAGAACTTGGGAGAGAGCCTACGATATGTTGAGCGAGTGATTTTTATGGTTTGTGTACTCATTCTGAGTAGAGATGATAAGAATCAGTGATGTAATATTGAGATTAGCATTAAGCGTATTTATTTCTAGAACTATCGTCTTTTGCAACATAACAGGAAGAGAGCGTTAAGTAAGCAGCTAATTAATATAATAATGTGATTGGCTAATGTAGATAAGCATATAAGCGTAACGATATGGATTTGGAGTTGACTGTACGGAGAGCGTAACTCCTAATTAATTAGCTGTAGGTTGTATCTTAATACGGTAGCCACGTGGCAGACCTCCTCCTCTCCTGTCAGGGTTCCGTCCAAGTCCTCCACATCCGTGTCTGAGGCAGCTGCCCCGGGGTAGCTCAAGCCGGCCTCAGCGGTCGCCTTCTCCCACTCTCGATTTTCCTGGTCTGCTGCCACACCGACTGGCTTCGGTGCACTTGGTGCTTCCTCAGCTTCTTTCAAGCTCCTGGTGACCGAAGCCAATAGTTCTGGCAAAGACGCATCACATGCGTCATCCAAGTTCTCCAACAAACTGAGAGCGTCCGGGGTAAGCGAGTGTTCCAGCAGAAAAGCCCTGGTAGCAGCCGTGAGAACTACCTGGTTGTCTTCTCGTCCCACCTCTGGGTCATTTGCCGGTGACTCCATTGAGTGGCACACCCTGTTCCCATACCGGTTTGACCTTCTAGTAGTCTGGGCTGGCCTTGGGTTGTTGTGGACAGGTTCCAATGAAGTCTCCGGCATCGAAGCCGTTCCGGTCTCCTCCGAGTTTGATATTGGTTTTCCCGGATTGGCTTCTACCAAACTTGGAGAGCGTCCTTGGCGTCTCTGGCATTCTCCTTCCTCCGGTCCGGCCGGGTTTTTTCCCAGAGTTACCTCCTTTCCTTGCTTTTCAGCAGCCTCCTGCAGCAACATTTCCCAGTTGGGGGGACATTATCGGCACAGGGTCCACTCTGGCCTCTTCCTGCCTTTTCTTTGGCCTGCTGTGTCGAGCTCCCTTCGTGTTGGGACCTCTCCTTGGCTTCAGAGTGGATGGGGCCTGTCCCAACCTCTCTGAGCAAGCATGATAGGGTTTTAGCCTTCCTTCGCTCTGGATGGAAGACTGAACTTGCCGTTCCACCTG
This sequence comes from Watersipora subatra, assembly GCF_963576615.1. NCBI lineage: Eukaryota > Metazoa > Bryozoa > Gymnolaemata > Cheilostomatida > Watersiporidae > Watersipora > Watersipora subatra. The sequence goes on from NC_088717.1 coordinate 11,320,563, forward strand.
ATATGTGTGGTTCCCCAGGCCTTCAGGATCTGGTATGGTCCCACGAACTTTGCCTGCAGCTTGGGATTTTCTCCCCGCCTTCGGCGTTTGCTCGTGAGCCATACCCAGTCACCTGGGGTGTACAACGGTGGCTCTTCTCTGTCTTCTTGTGGCACCTCCATTTGGCTTTGCCATAGTGCCTCGTGCACTGTCTGCAGTCTCCGCTGCACCTCCAGAGCATACTCGTGGGTAAGAAAGAACTCGGTCGGTGGAGGGTTCCAGCTGGTCTGGCAACCTCAGCTCCCATTCCAACATTAGCATGTTGGCCATTTCTTTAGTCGCGGAGTGGGGGGTGCTTCTGTATGCCCTCATCAGCTGGGGAAGAGTAGGTCCCACTCATCCTGTTCCTGAGCCAGGAGCAGCACCCTCAAAGAGTCTCCGAGTCCCCGGTTATTCTGCTCCACGATTCATATTGCTTGTGGATGATACGGAGTCGTGTGGGTTTTCCCCACTTTCCAGAGTTGGCACAGTTTGGCCATCAGTTGGCTCTTGAACTGCGCCCCTAGTTCGTGTGGATCTGCTCAGGCAATCCCAGGTAGCAGAAGACCTGCTCATCCAATGCGTTGGCGACCACCGGGGCCGTGGCGTCAGGTAGTGCCAAGGGTCCTGCCACTGGGTGAAGTGGTCGGTGAGAACCAGCACCCACTTGTTCCCCCTCGGCGTGACAGGAAATGGCCCCACCAGATCCATGGCCACCTTCTGCCAGGGTCGTCCTGCATAAAGCTTCTTTTTTCTTCCGGCCGCCTTTGTCCATCCATGCTTTGCGGCCTGGCACCCCTCGCAACTCTTGATGAGCCGTCTGACTGTGGACATCAGTCCGGGTCAGTACCAAATCAGTTGGAAGCGACTTATCATCCTTCCCACCCCAGAGTGAGCCAGAGCATGCGTTTGCCACATCGTAACTTCTCGCATAGCCTGAGGGCAGATGGCGCACCATCTGGTGTGACCCGGCGAGGCCACGTGTGCTTCCAGCACGCCGTCCTGTTGTATGCGCAGAGAGCCCCGCATGCAATGCTGAATGTCCAGCTTTCTGCTCCCGACCTTTAGGTGTTCTGCTGGCACCTCCTCTCCTGTGGCAATGACACGGTACATGATGGCCACTGGTCCCTGTCCGATAGCCTGTGTCCTTGCCAGTTTGCCCTTTGGTCCTGTCACTCCTGGCGGGGCTGATAGCCCCTCAGGGGAACCTCCGGCATCCAGTTTCAATCCCGCCGCTGTTGGGGCGAGAATCTCATGCGAGTTGCCGGCCAGCCCCCTGGGGTATGCAACGTCGCCCAGGGTTGATCCCGCTCTATCCAGGGCGGGAGTCCCATCCAAGCAACTGGTCGGTACCCACGCGGCTAACGACCCCTGTTCCTTTGCTAGCTCCTTTCGTGAGGAGCCCCCGTCCCTCTGTGCAATGCTCCCGCAATGCCGGCAGTCCTCGCAAGTCTGCCTGCTCAATCTATCCGCATTCCCGTGGCGAGTCCCTGACCGGTGCTCTAGGTTGTAGCGGAACTCCGCCAAGATCTCAAGCCACCGGGCTACTTGGTTTGAGGGTTCCCTCCTCTGGCATAGCCACCGAAGTGGCGCGTGGTCCGTCTGCAGGAGGAACTCCTGGCCATACAGATACGGCCGGAAGTGCTTGACCACCTTCACTACTGCAAGTAGCTCTCGTCGAGTGACGCAGTAATTGCGTTCCGAGGGGGTGAGGGTCTTGCTGTAATAGGCAATGACCCTCTTGCAGCCTTCCTGTACTTGAGACAGCACGGCCCTACTCCACATCCGCTGGCGCCCGTGTCCAGGATATACTGCCTCCGAGGATCTGGATAGCCCAAGATCGGGGTGGTGCTGATGCTTTCCTTCAGCGTGTCAAAGGCGACCTGCTCTCCTTTTGTCCATTTCCAGGGCTCTCCCTTTGCAGTCAGTTGGTGCAAGGGGTGTGCTATAGTAGCGAACTCCGGGATGTATTGTCGGTAATAACCGATCATCCCGAGGAATCCTTGTAGTTCCCTTACCCCGGGCAGACTCAGCCACTTCTCTACTGCCTCCATTTTGTCGGGGTCTGTAGAGACTCCGTTCTGGCTGACTATGTGCCCCAGGTAGCAAACCTGAGGTTGTAGTAACTCGCACTTGGAGGGCTTCAGCTTTAGTCCGGCCTTGTGGAGTCTCTGGAAGACCTCCTCCAGCCGAGGTAGATGCGCATCGAAATCCGGGGCGATGACAATAATATCATCTAGATATAGCAGCAGTGTTCTCTAGTGGAGGCCATGTAGGACGCGTTCCATGAGTCTTTGGAAGGTGGCGGGGGCGAACGTCAGTCCGAAAGACAACACTTTCCACTTCTACAGCCTGGACCGTGTCGAGAAGGCTGACTTCTCCTGCGCTTCTGCATCCAGGGGCTCCTGCCAGTACCCGCTCACCAGATCGAGCGTGCTAAAATAGCGACCACTGGACAGGGCGTTTAGGCTGTCATCGATCCGAGGTAGCGGGTAGGCACCCTGCTCCGTGACGGCGTTGAGACGCCGGTAATCAATACAGAAGCGCCATTTCCCATCCTTCTTCCGGACCAACACTACGGGGAAGCTCCAAGCTCCTCCAGCGGGCTCAATGAGTCCTCGTTTGAGCAGGTCCTGGACCTGCCTCTCAGCCTTTGCCTACATGTACTTTTCTGGTTCGAGTCTGTGAGGGGGTTGTCGGATTGGCCGAGTACCCTTCTTATGTGAAATAGAATGTTCCACCTCCGAGGTCCTTCCAACGTCATCATCACCCGTACTAAATACGGCAGCATACCGATGCAGCAAGTTTGCCAGCCTGGACATTTGTTCCCTGTCCTCACAGTTCGACCGGGCCGACTGGAACAATTCCTCAAGGTGAGCTGGCACTCCATTGATTGAAGTTGGACCGGCGTCACACAGTAGGGGATCGTCCTCTCCGCCCTGCGGGGCCTTCACTCCCGTGTACATGCTGATAGTGGCTCCGGACCGAAAAGTCAGCGGCTGCTCCGTAGTATTCATACAGCGAGTGATGAGTTGCCCTTTGGTCCCGACTGGTTCAGGCTACTGGCCACAGGAGGTCTGTTGGGAAATCCCTCGATTAGTCCCATGGGGCAATAGTTCCGCGCTGTGATGCGACAGTGTATCGCCATCTCTGTCCAGGTGGGAATCACTACCTTCCTTATCACCTGCATGTTGCTCGGGAGCAACTGCCCATGCCGGTCCGTGCAGACTTGCTGTCGGCCATCCACCCGAACCACCGGTTGCTCAAACTCGAGAGCGCATTGATGAGCCACGAAGAACGGCTTTCCGAGGATGGCATCCTCGCTCAGTCGGCTCACTACGAAAACCTCCTCCATCTTCATGTCCCTCAAGCGGATAGTTAGATGGATTATTCCGTAGAAGGGATGCTGTGTTCCATCAGCTAATAGTCCGTGGCTGTCACTCTCTTCGAGTCGGTCCCGCATGATTCCTGGCAATCGATCAAATACTTGCTTATTGATCAGATTGGTGGTGTATCCGGTGTCCAGTAGGAACTGGATGGGTCGCTCCTCCACTTTTCCTGGGAGGAAATAGCTGGTGGAGTGCGGTCCACTGAAGGCTTGCGCTCTAGGAATGTCCTCCAGGACATCCTCCATGAGACCAGGAAGACTTCCTTTCTGTGGTGGGGCGAGGTCAGCACTTCGGGTCGTACCACGCTCGGAGCAGTTCTGCTGCTCTCGTGATTGCCACTCCCAAGGCGGAGAAGTGGTCAGTCCTGCCGTTTTTAAGGCAGGTTTCCGACTGTCTGGTCCAGTGGGGATGGTTCTCAGTGTCTGGGGGGGAGGGGATTTGGGGGCCACCCTCTTACGCTTCGGGCTACTTTCCTGCCGTTCGCAGGGAGGGGCGTAGGCAATATCCGGGACAACGGTGCTGTCCAAACTAATCTCACCCAAGGACTGGTAATAATTCCGTGTCACCACAGGTCCTTCCTGTACATGAATTCTCCTTGGCCTAGTCCTTGCCGGTTGAGACCAGCCATCAGCCGTCGTCTAGTCTCGCGAAATCCTAGTATATCTCCGTGTTTGCTTGGCTTTGACACAGCCAGTAGTCGGAGCTACTGCTGTAGCCGTCCTCCGTTTCCTGAAGCCGGTTTGGTGTGACAAGGGCAGTTCTTTCGTACATGCCCCGGTTGGCCACATCCTCAGCAAAGAGTAGCTGGCTGGCTCCTTTTCTCCACTGGGATGCGCACCTGCTCCTGGAGCCGTTCCACCTTGTCCGTGAAAGTTTGGACCAGTCGGGCTAGTTGTCCTATGACATCGGTCTCGGCCGAGTTCACCTGGTCAGAGGTTCCTTCCTCCAGGACTCGCACCGAGGATCTGGTGGGCTTACGCTCGCCTTCCGGGATTTGGAAATAGTAATTTCTGGCTTGTACAGCGTTTGCCAGCATGGGCGTAGGTACGGCCAACAGGTGTCTCTGCAGGGCAGGGTCCCTAGGCAAGCTGCAAAAAGTCTCCATAGCCATGCTATTTCGGTGGCGATTTGGCAGGTTACCATACGCAATGCATACCAGCCTCTTCACCTCCATAGCATGCTCCTGCAGCGTCGTTCCCTTTTCTCTCTCTTAAGGGCATTGAGTTGGCTCAGAGCCTGCTTAGCGGATAGTCCAAACCTTGCCTGAAGGGCATTGAAAATGGCTTCCTGGTCCTCGGCTTGCCCACAGTCCTCAGCCCGCTTGCCCAACGCTTCCCGGAGATGCAATAGAGTTGCTCCTTCCACACACTGGTTGGCGTCGGCTACTTCTGTGAAGCGAGCAATAAAATATTCCACATCTCCTTTCCAAGTATACTGGGGAGTCTTAAAGCGCGGCGTTGGTTCCTGCTCTTGGCATCAACAACACCCGCTCTAGTGCCTCGACTAGTCGGTCGGGTCCCGGGTCAGCACTTCTGGCTCTCCTGTTAGCAATGTCTGGCTCCTAGTAGGTTTCTACTCTTCTCTCAGAGCAGTGCCTCTACTGTGTCCGCGGCTGCCTGCTCTTTTCTGGGTTTCTTTCCTTGGGAAGTTCTTCCAGTAGAGGCACACCACTTCCTTAAGCAAGTCCTGTCGGATCCCTTAGTAGCTTTCCGCTTCTAGAGCAGTGCATCTAGCGGTCCAATTGGCAGGCTTTCCGCAGCTTTTCCTGAGTTTCTTCCAGTAGGAGGTTCTTCCAGTAGGAGCCTGCTGCCTCCTCAGATAGGTCCTCTTAGTAGGTTTCTGCTCCCGGAGCAGTGCATCTACTAATCCTGTAGGGTTTTCTACAACTCTCTCTGGGGTTCTTCCAGTAGGAAGATCTTCCAGTAAGAGTGGTGCTGCTGTTTTTCTTGGCAGCCCAGTTTATTCAGAGTCCAGTGATCCAATGCAAGTCTTGTGGTGGAGTTCTTGGGATCATTACCAATTCCACTGCTGCCACCAGTGTAAAGGTTTTGTGCGACCTTCACTTTCCTCCACTAGTACAAGACTCGTGCATGAGTCGCTCTACTCGGCTTGGCTTGGCTCTGACTGGCTTAACTCTCAACTCGTCATTCTGCGTGACTGAGCACAGCCCGGGTCAGCGTAGCTCAGCCCTAGGCTTAGCTCTCAGTGGATCACATTCCACAACACTATCATACTTGCATATGATAGCAGATCTCCAATAAGCTCAGTTACTAACAATTGTCAGCTATGAGTTTGTATTGATCTGTCTCTATTTTTAATTTCTCTTAACTACATCTTTATAGCGGAGTCTATGCCTTCCACGATTTCACTTTCTTTCATATAGTTGCCAGTATATTATTTTATGTCGAAGCTGGTCTTGTTCCATTCAGCGTATATAACTCAAACATCTCAAACCTTTTCCAATAAGGCCTACCTGTTTGACTCGACTACAAAACAAGAACTCAACTATAACTATTATATTTTGATTGCAAGTTTTACGCTTTTGGGTTGATAAGCTTCAGCTTAATTTGTATGGCAGGGTTGTTATTTTTACCAATTCTTAGTAAAATGGGATTGCGGTCTTTCGAACCAGATTATAAACAAAAATGACAAACAGTGAAACACACAACCGCCTTGAAAACTAAAGGACAGCGGCATGCAATGCTATTCTTGTCTCACGCGTAACGAGTGGTCAACTAATAGAGCGCTTTCCGAGGGCAAGTCAGACAATACCTTGCTGCGAGCTAAAGGTTTATCTTCTATTTTGGCACAGTAAAAGGATCATATCAATATGATACTTCTTTGAGGAGGTGATGTAACAACAAAAGTAATGCGGCTTCGTAACTGAATGTGTGTATGTACATGAGCATGCAGAAATGCATGCTCATGTACATACATAGGATAAAACGCAAATCATTAATTGCCAGCTAATTTTAGAAAAGGATACTAAAGTCAGCAACTAAAACTTCGCCAGATATGTTTATTTAACATTAAATCATATTTAGCTTGTGGTCCCACTTGATATAGCTCACTTGTTTTCAATTTCAGCTATTTGTGTATTCGTTGATTTTCACTATAGTTGTTATAGTATATCAACAGTATAGTTGTTATAGTACATCAACACTATAGTTGTTATAGTATATTAACACTATAGTTGTTATAGTATATCAACACTATAGCTGTTATAGTATATCAATACTATAGTTGTTGTAGTAAATCAACACTATAGCTGTTATAGTATATCAACACTATAGTTGTTATAGTATATCAACACTATAGTTGTTATAGTATATCAACACTATAGTTGTTATAGTATATCAACACTATAGCTGTTATAGTATATCAACACTATAGTTGTTATAGTATATCAACACTATAGTTGTTATAGTATATCAACACTATAGTCGTTATAGTATATCAACACTATAGTTGTTATAGTATATCAACACTATAGCTGTTATAGTATATCAACACTATAGTTGTTATAGTATATCAACACTATAGCTGTTAAAGTATATCAACACTATAGTTGTTATATTTTATCAACACTATAGTCGTTATAGTATATCAACACTATAGTTGTTATAGTATATCAACACTATAGTTGTTATAGTATATCAACACTATAGCTGTTATAGTATATCAACACTATAGTTGTTATAATATATCAACACTATAGTTGTTATAGTATATCAACACTATAGCTGTTATAGTATATCAACACTATAATTGTTATAGTATATCAACGCTATAGTTGTTATAGTATATCAACACTATAGTTGTTATAGTATATCAACACTATAGTTGTTATAGTACATCAACACTATAGTTGTTATAGTATATTAACACTATAGTTATAGTATATTAACACTATAGTTGTTATAGTATATCAACACTATAGTTGTTATAGTATATCAACACTATAGTTGTTATAGTATATCAACACTATAGTTGTTATAGTATATCAACACTATAGCTGTTATAGTATAACAACACTATAGTTGTTATAGTATATCAACACTATAGCTGTTATAGTATAACAACGCTATAGTTGTTATGATAGTATCTTGAGATCTTCGAAATGTCCTGGTTAATTCCTGGTTAGTGATTTAATTTGGTAGTAATGAGAGTTTAGTTAAGGAAATTTCAATATCCAAAAACCTACTGGCATTCCTATATACCTGCAACAGGTACTACTGGCACCCCATATACCTGCAACAGATGATATTGGCACCCCAATATACCTGCAACAGATTATATTGGCACCCCAATATACCTGCAACAGATGATATTGGCACCCCAATATACCTGCAACAGAGGATACTGGCTAGGCACTGTCACTGACATTTTCATTTCTTAGAAAATGCGTTTACTTCATGTTGTTTTTCTTATATACTTCTATATATATATTTCTCAAAGTTTATTGTCGTTGTATATGTCCAGTTATGGCTATCAAGATCATGGAATTATAAGTCCGCACAATGATGGATTTGAACACACGGAGATTGGTACAGCAAATTTAAAATCCAGGCACTCTACCACTGAGCCATATAATGCGTAAAGAGCTAAGTTGTCATCATATACGCTATAGCGCATGCAAAGGCTAACTATTTTAGCATTGCGCCAATGCGTTACAATGCCCCTGTTGAGAAATATTTTTGGAGCCAAGTATATGCAACACGATGCTTCTTCGTCTTTTTGCATTATGGCTCAATTGTTCCGCCCTGAGATATCAACCACAATTTATCTCGAACTTACAATTTGGCAATTTGTGTACTGATAATATACGTCATTAAAAGATATACGTTGCTCGCCATGGCGAGTTCAGCATAATCCGTTATAGTAACTTTTCTTGAACTTTTATTTTCTGTTTTTGTAAAGTTCAACTGCTATATCACGGTCAAGGCCAATTCTTCTCGGGCGGAAACTTGTATGATCTCCGTAGGAAGAGCCTCAACACTCTCTCTCCGTTTGGTCAGACAAAGACAGTAGGATAACTCGTTTAAACATTTGTACCAGTATTGAGGGGTACCAGTATCGTCTTATTCAAAGTATTGATGGATAGCTTCGGGTGGAATAGCAACATTTGTACCAGTATTGAGGGGTACCAGTATCGTCTTATTCAAAGTATTGATGGATAGCTTCGGGTGGAACAGTAACATCTTTTATACACACACTTCTATGCGAGAATTGTTATTATTAATTCAACATATTCAGGATTTTCATTTTGTTTTCTCAGTTCGTACTAATTGCATCATTACCAAACTACCTTTTATTGTAATCGTAGCAAAACAGACTAAACTTAGCTATTACTTACTAATTATTTCACATCTACATTTAAACCTTTTTATAGTTGTTTCATGTTTTTTTACCTGCTCAAAACATTTTCCTCATGATAGGAAGCTTGAAAGTTACAGTTTGTTTGATAAAGTTTGAAAACTTCACAGAGGTTTTTATTTTCTCTCCTAATTAATTTCAACTACACAAAAAACCTTTCTCATGATATGTAGTTTGAAAGTTAGAATGGTAAATGTTGTTATATGTTGAATACAAATCAATTTTCTGTCCAAAGACTTTTTTATTACCTTGGCAACGCCGGGTAGTACAGCTAGTATACATATATACGTGATCTCATTCCACAGGCAAACCAGGTCATGGATCCTGTTTGAGTAGAACTCATTTTGCAAGTTTGCGTGACAGGAAATAGTCTCTGGAGTGACGGATACAGCCAGGAAAGCTGGTCTATGCATGCAAATACCTCCTAGGATCGAAAGTTTTATTGATTTGTGAACTTTCTAAAATAATTGATACTTTCGGTTATATCTTTCTGCAAGATCAATTCATAGCTTATTCAATGTGTATATTGATTGCAGAACAATAATAGTTGGGCCTATTGTAAGCCAATATATTATCTAGCCCTAAAATCGCAATTAGAATTCAATCTAAATTAAAAGTCAGTCCAAACATTGTAATTACGGTATAAATCAGCCTTACCATTGCATTTTATGCTGCTCTTAAAAACTATTGATGAATCCATATCATTGTGTAAAAGAAAGTGAAAGTGATGCAAAATAAGCGTAAAAGAAAGTGAAAGTGATGCAAAATAAGCGTAAAATAAAGTGAAAGTGATGCAAAATAAGCGTAAAAGAAAGTGAAAGTGATGCAAAATAAGCGTAAAAGAAAGTGAAAGTGAAGCAAAATAAGTGTAAAAGAAGTGAAAGTGATGCAAAATAAGCGTAAAAGAAAGTGAAAGTGATACAAAATAAGCGTAAAAGAAAGTGAAAGTGAAGCAAAATAAGTGTAAAAGAAGTGAAAGTGATGCAAAATAAGCGTAAAAGAAAGTGAAAGTGATGCAAAATAAGCGTAAAAGAAAGTGAAAGTGAAGCAAAATAAGTGTAAAAGAAGTGAAAGTGATGCAAAATAAGCGTAAAAGAAAGTGAAAGTGATGCAAAATAAGCGTAAAAGAAAGTGAAAGTGATGCAAAATAAGCGTAAAAGAAAGTGGAAGTGATGCAAAATAAGCGTAAAAGAAAGTGAAAGTGAAGCAAAATAAGTGTAAAAGAAGTGAAAGTGATGCAAAATAAGCGTAAAAGAAAGTGAAAGTGATACAAAATAAGTGTAAAAGAAAGTGAAAGTGATGCAAAATAAGCGTAAAAGAAAGTGAAAGTGATGCAAAATAAGCGTAAAAGAAAGTGAAAGTGAAGCAAAATAAGTGTAAAAGAAGTGAAAGTGATGCAAAATAAGCGTAAAAGAAAGTGAAAGTGATGCAAAATAAGCGTAAAAGAAAGTGAAAGTGAAGCAAAATAAGTGTAAAAGAAGTGAAAGTGATGCAAAATAAGCGTAAAAGAAAGTGAAAGTGATGCAAAATAAGCGTAAAAGAAAGTGAAAGTGATGCAAAATAAGCGTAAAAGAAAGTGGAAGTGATGCAAAATAAGCGTAAAAGAAAGTGAAAGTGAAGCAAAATAAGTGTAAAAGAAGTGAAAGTGATGCAAAATAAGCGTAAAAGAAAGTGAAAGTGATGCAAAATAAGCGTAAAAGAAAGTGAAAGTGATGCAAAATAAGTGTAAAAGAAAGTGAAATAAAAGCAAAATAAGTGTAAAAGAAGTGAAAGTGATGCAAAATAAGCGTAAAATAAAGTGAAAGTGATGCAAAATAAGTGTAAAAGAAAGTGAAATAAAAGCAAAATAAGCGTAAAAGAAAGTGAAAGTGATGCAAAATAAGTGTAAAAGAAGTGAAAGTGATGCAAAATAAGCGTAAAAGAAAGTGAAAGTGATGCACAATAAGCGTAAAAGAAGTGAAAGTGATACAAAATAAGTGTAAAAGAAGTGAAAGTGATGCAAAATAAGTGTAAAAGAAAGTGAAAGTGAAGCAAAATAAGTGTAAAAGAAGTGAAAGTGATGCAAAATAAGCGTAAAAGAAAGTGAAAGTGATGCAAAATAAGTGTAAAAGAAAGTGAAAGTGAAGCAAAATAAGGGTAAAAGAAGTGAAAGTGATGCAAAATAAGCGTAAAAGAAAGTGAAAGTGAAGCAAAATAAGTGTAAAAGAAGTGAAAGTGATGCAAAATAAGCGTAAAAGAAAGTGAAAGTGATGCAAAATAAGCGTAAAAGAAAGTGGAAGTGATGTAAAATAAGCGTGAAAGAAAGTGAAAGTGATGCAAAATAAGCGTAAAAGAAGTGAAAGTGATGCAAAATAAGCGTAAAAGAAAGTGAAAGTGATGCAAAATAAGCGTAAAAGAAAGTGGAAGTGATGTAAAATAAGCGTGAAAGAAAGTGAAAGTGATGCAAAATAAGTGTTAAAAGAAAGTGAAAGTGAAGCAAAATAAGTGTAAAAGAAGTGAAAGTGATGCAAAATAAGCGTAAAAGAAAGTGAAAGTGATGCAAAATAAGCATAAAAGAAAGTGAAAGTGATGTAAAATAAGCGTGAAAGAAAGTGAAAGTGATGCAAAATAAGCGTAAAAGAAAGTGAAAGTGTTGCAAAATAAGTGTAAAAGAAGTGAAAGTGATGCAAAATAAGCGTAAAAGAAAGTGAAAGTGATGCAAAATAAGCGTAAAAGAAAGTGAAAGTGAAGCAAAATAAGTGTAAAAGAAGTGAAAGTGATGCAAAATAAGCGTAAAAGAAAGTGAAAGTGATGCAAAATAAGCGTAAAAGAAAGTGGAAGTGATGTAAAATAAGCGTGAAAGAAAGTGAAAGTGAAGCAAAATAAGTGTAAAAGAAGTGAAAGTGATGCAAAATAAGCGTAAAAGAAAGTGAAAGTGATGCAAAATAAGTGTAAAAGAAAGTGAAATAAAAGCAAAATAAGTGTAAAAGAAGTGAAAGTGATGCAAAATAAGCGTAAAAGAAAGTGAAAGTGATGCAAAATAAGTGTAAAAGAAAGTGAAATAAAAGCAAAATAAGTGTAAAAGAAGTGAAAGTGATGCAAAATAAGCGTAAAATAAAGTGAAAGTGATGCAAAATAAGTGTAAAAGAAAGTGAAATAAAAGCAAAATAAGTGTAAAAGAAGTGAAAGTGATGCAAAATAAGCGTAAAATAAAGTGAAAGTGATGCAAAATAAGTGTAAAAGAAAGTGAAATAAAAGCAAAATAAGTGTAAAAGAAGTGAAAGTGATGCAAAATAAGCGTAAAATAAAGTGAAAGTGATGCAAAATAAGCGTAAAAAAAAGTGAAAGTGAAGCAAAATAAGTGTAAAAGAAGTGAAAGTGATGCAAAATAAGCGTAAAAAAAAGTGAAAAGGATGCAAAATAAGCATAAAAGAAAGTGAAAGTGATGCAAAATAAGCGTAAAAAAGAGTGAAAGTGATGCAAAATAAACGTAAAAGAAAGTGAAAGTGAAGCAAAATAAGCGTAAAAGAAAGTGGAAGTGATGTAAAATAAGCGTGAAAGAAAGTGAAAGTGAAGCAAAATAAGCGTAAAAAAGAGTGAAAGTGATGCAAAATAAGCGTGAAAGAAAGTGAAAGTGATGCAAAATAAGCATAAAAGAAAGTGAAAGTGAAGCAAAATAAGCGTAAAAAAGAGTGAAAGTGATGCAAAATAAGCGTGAAAGAAAGTGAAAGTGGTGCAAAATAAGTGTAAAAGAAGTGAAAGTGTAGCAAAATAAGCGTGAAAAAAAGTGAAAAGGATGCAAAATAAGCATAAAAGAAAGTGAAAGTGATGCAAAATAAGCGTAAAAAAGAGTGAAAGTGATGCAAAATAAGCGTGAAAGAAAGTGAAAGTGAAGCAAAATAAGTGTAAAAGAAGTGAAAGTGATGCAAAATAAGCATAAAAGAAAGTGAAAGTGAAGCAAAATAAGCGTAAAAAAGAGTGAAAGTGATACAAAATAAGCGTAAAAAAAAGTGAAAAGGATGCAAAATAAGCATAAAAGAAAGTGAAAGTGATGCAAAATAAGTGTAAAAGAAAGTGGAAGTGATGCAAAATAAGCGTAAAAGGAAGTGAAAGTGATGCAAAATAAGCGTAAAAGGAAGTGAAAGTGATGCAAAATAAGCGTAAAAGGAAGTGGAAGTGATGCAAAATAAGCGTAAAAGAAAGTGAAAGTGATGCAAAATAAGCGTAAAAGAAAGCGAAAGAGAAGAAACCATTTTTTACATAAAAGCAAAGCGACAAAAAGCATCTTTGTATTGTTACTTTATGTATTTTAATATAATTTTATGTATAACTTTCACTGATATTAGTAATCACCAACAAAGTTATATTTTTCGTTACATGGCAAGACAAAATCAACAAAAGAAAAACATTATAGATCAAGATGAAGACAGAAATCACGAATTATTGAGGGAATTAGACAAAAGTATTTTAAAAGTTGGTAATATTTTTTATTTCTAATGTAGTTTTATATTATGCATTTGTTTTAATGCCGTATGTAACTAACTATTATATTAATCGTTGAGGTTTTTGTCTGTATAATAAAATCAATGAAATCCGATGTATTCTTTTAAGATTGTTTACTAAATCTGAAAGTTTGAACATATGCAATTATGGAATGGCGAAATTTTGTTGCATGTTAACGACAACTTCGTTGGCTTTGCGTTGACCAATGAAGTCACGTGTGCAAGGTTTATTTTTTGAAGGAATTTCCTATAATTTTGGTCACGCCAAAATATATTTCTTTTGAATGCCTACCTCTTTCGGCATTTCTTTTTAAAATGCTGCAAGTTTGCCAATTCTCACACAGTTAAAACGAGGCCCAACACCTCCCTCATGCAGTCACCACACAGCATAGACATCTGTTATGATTCCACTTATCAATTCAATGCACCTCAACGATGTGTTGCATTGACAATTACGTACAGCAGATTAACCAAAGAGAACTGACCTTGGTCCGATGAAAAGGGTGAGATCCTCTCTGGATTTTTTATTGTTACTCTTAGTACCCTGGTGAGAGATTGTCAGGTGATTGGAGAAGTTGTTAGAGTAGCATGCTGAAAGTTACGAGCTCGAATCCCATTCGATGCAATCTTTTTTCTAACCTTCAACAGCGGTTTATAGTAGTGGAGAAGCTTCAAGCAATATTAACTCTTTGATCTTCAATCTGTAGGCTAATAGCTTTCTTTAGATACTTGGTTGTTCGGATGCCTATGGAAATGAGTGTATTGATTAGTGCTCTAAGTTTGCCCACAGACAAAGCCAGTTCAAAAACCTCTAAGCATTTAATGGAAAAATTCAAATTTATCAATGTGAACAAATCTTCTGGTTAGATTACATAAACCACGCTGCCATGGCGGAGGCAAGATGCCAGACTCTTTTGCTCCTTGCTGTAACTTTAGTATCTCTAGTTGTGGCAACATCAGGCAGCGGTAAGTAGATACTAAATGTGAAGTCCTGCAGCAGGTCTGTCTAAGCTCATCATTTTTTCATGTATATATGTATAAATTTGTATGTGTATATTTTTTAACTTATTTATAATTTCATGAGTATATAATGTATATTTGTATATACCGATATATCTAAACCTTGTCCATCATCATGGCTGGTTTGCCAAGATGCATTTACCTATTCAGATTTCGAAGTCTCAGAAGTGCTTTATTGTTTTCTTTGACCCTACCAGGACCTTCCCACTTGTGTTATGGTCTATTGAGTTTATACTCATCGCATAGGCTTCTGTACACTATACCTGCAACATGGTTAGGCTGTTCAATGTATGCATCACCTGCTAACTGCTTGTGGCCCTTGATGATGTGTTGGATGGTCTCTTTTCAACCTATCTCATGTAGTGTTGTTCTATTAGAGGTTATGTTCAAATACAGGGTGGCACTTTATTTGTCGACTAGCTGGTCAGAATTTTGGTATACTAAATTTAGCCATTTTACGGTGAAGCTATTGCTAATGTTGCCTATATTTTGCACTCTTTTTTGGGAGAGGGACATTAATGTCGTCAGCCTCAGCATTTTTGCTAAACCACTTTTTATAAACATCGAAATATCGGAACAAGAAATTACTTTGAGTAAAGCATATTAGCTGGCGGACTGTCAAAATCTAGCATGGGATCTACCTAGGTGACTCCTTGTTACCGCTACTTTTTTCATGTGCAAGAAACTTCTAAGCAATATGCTGAAGGGGATCCAATATGGGCATCAGTTCAAGAGGTGCGTCAAGATAAACTGCCTTACAAGGATGACATCAAGCTCCATGCGAATAAGGAAAGGGACAATGTTTCGCTAATACACTCAGGTTTACAGCAAGGAAATCGAAATGACTTTCAGTATTGATAGATTAGTAAATGGGTAATCTTCAAGAAAGGCCGATCTGTGCACACAAATGGGCTAGAAATGACAAATAGTACCATCAATGAAGTAAAAGAAGGGTACAAACTCTTGGAGATTATGCAAAGGAGCATCAACTATGAAACCCAAGTGCACCACAAAACCATTACTGGATACATATACATAAAAAATACATAAAGCTCTTTATTTAATAAAACTGTTTTACAGGCATCTGTTCAGAAAAACTAGGAACATTTAAAAGCATAAAAATCACTACAACTACCCTAGTGATTTAAACTACTAATCGCTAAGTTCAGTGCAAACGGAATAAAAACTAAAAACAGTACATGTATTTGCCTATTTGTAGTTATCGCTACCGACATATTTTCTTCCCGCAACGTCGTTCATACATTTGACGCACCGATCTCGAACATGTGTAACTACAAGAGCAGCATTCTTGTTGCTACTGGAAATTCCATTAGCGAGCTGACACCAGGCGGAGCTGTAGAAAGTTCTTTAGCGGGAAGTTATGAGAGTGGTAAGAAAGACTCATCTATCATCTGCATGCGTGCTTTGTCTCCTCTGTTCAAAATTAATGAACCTTTTTAAAGAAATATGTAGTATGGTTTTTTAGGTTAGCTTTATACTATCAAAGCTATTTATTATAATTATATCCATAGAACTTTCAAGTCTTTTTTACACTGCCGATAGCAGTTGATGACTCAAATGAACTGAGTAAAAAATGGAAATAGTAATTTGTCAATAAACCATTAAAATGATCTTTATACTAAACTGACAAAACACTGAAATTTTGATACTTCTGAATTTTATTGGGTATCACAATAACACTTATGTCTTTTATCGAATGTACAGTTTTCATCTTCTGTTGTCAACCCATGCATGTACATAAAGAATCTTATCATGTCAGTCACAGTAAGGCAAAGCAGGTATACCTGCTATTATTGTCATATCAGCTGGTTATTTTTAGGGATATTGCTGCTCCAACCAGATCAGGACAATGTTCTCAGTATTTCTTAATGATATCTACATTTTGCTAATTTATATCCATTTTCTCAAGAGTGTGGATTTTTGGCTGGCAGCCTTTAAAACCAAATTTAGAAAAAAACAGTAATATTCAACACAAAAGTTAAAAACACACTTTTGAAGTAAGCTCAATTTAGTGCTTTCCATTGGTGTGCTTCATTTATCGAGCCACACAGTTATTATTTATCAAATCAAACAGTGGACAAGTTTATGGCCTTCCAAGGTGATAAATAAATTTATAACTGTTATTCTAATGGAATCTTCTTATTCTTGGCAGCTATGAACTCCAGTCTTGTTGAATATGCCAGTAGTTTGAGCTCACCTGTTTGAACAGTTCAGTAATATAAATAAACTTCATTATAGTTGTCAATGATGATTCTATTTACTGCTGTTTGGCATTTTAATATTATCATGATTTTAGTTTAGTTTTTTCCAAACTAAGAATTGCATAAGTAGCAGTAAAAATGTAGTCTACGGTCTTTGAATGAACCATCATACATGGTAGGAACAGGACAGACAAATCTCGAATTGGTTTTGTTGGAAATCGAGATGCAGAAAGTTATCTTTTTGGTATAAAGTTTGTGAAATTATCTTGCTATACCTCTTGTAAAAAGAATTTTTTGGCAACAAACTCTACTCTGTGTACTACATTAGACATTTATTCAGAGCTAAATCGTTGATTTTCAATGCACCTAGGAGTGAGCAACTTCTGTATTCTTAAAACAATTATTCTTGTATTCTTTAAACAAGAAGTCAGCTGCAGCATTCCTCATTTCTCTTTATGGACTACACCATGTAGGCGTACAATGCTGTACAGTCTTGAATTACAGCATCTATGATCTATCGAAACAGAACTGTGTAGTCTACAGTATTTGTATGTACTATCAAATAATACATAAACCGAGGGAGATAAATCTACATTCAAGTAGTTTACCCATATATCAGGGTATGAAAAATATCTTACCTTTTATATTGTTAAAAGTTTCATGTCTTTGATGATGAATGATATCATGTATGATATCTTGAAACAGAACTGCGTAGTCTACAGTATTTGTATGTACCATCAAATAAGACACAAACCAACGGAGATGAAAATCTACATTTACGTAGTTTCACCGTATGTCAGGGTATGAAAAATATCTTACTTTTTGTATTGTTAAAAGTTTCATGGTTTTCAGAGATTTACTCAATTAAATGTATTATTTTATTAATAATAACAAATATTATCTAAATACAAAGCCATACAAAATAGTTGGAACACACAATCAGCAATGCATAGTTTTTGATGAGCTTTGTACTTGAATAACTTTCATGTTTTTACAGATAGATCCTCAGAATTATATATATCCTGATTTCTTATACGGTTAATAATCTAATAGGTGTAATTTTATCATTTTTGGTCAAGTTAGACACCATTTAAGGAAGTATACTACAAGTATTATCAATTGTTGCATTTTACATAAAATATGACATTGACAGTGCATCAAAATTATTTGAAGTTGACTGCTCCTTGATCTGCAGGATATATTGATGGGATAGATGCAAGGTTTCATGGAATTACGAGTTGCTCACAGTTTGGTAATGACATCGCTGTCGCTGATTATGGAAATGGTGCTATACGAGTAATAGGTGGTGCTTCCTACGCTGTCAGCACATTGATCCAAGCTCAAGGTGACAATGATGGTACATTTGATGGAACCCTGTCTAGCGTTGGCCAAATAAATAATGCTAAGTTTGTGTTGGCTATCGACAGCACACGACTGATTATTGGCTGCCCGGATCGTTCTACCATTCGCTTTATCGATCTTGTTAGTGAAACCGTCTCCACCCTAGATGATGGAATTACACCTGAGGTAAGAGCATACTTTGATTATGTCTAGATGTACAGTTTTAAATCTATTGCTGCCTGTAGTAGCCAATGATATTGTCGATATGATCTACTGCAAGCAACTATACTTAAAAATGAATACTTTATCTGTTTAATGTATATTTTTATGTAGGCTATATTTTGAGTGGCTATTAAAGCAGAAAATATAGCTACACAATGTAAAATTGTAAAAAAAATCAAATAGGTAAAATATTATCATTTAAAATTTCTGAGAGCCAAAATAGTCATTAGATTTAAAATAATCAGTTTGCTACTATATAGTTTAATCATATTATAATTGAAACAAATGTGACCTGGTCTAAAACTTTGATGTTTGTTAGGTATTTTTAGAAAATTAGCTTTTGGTCTCTACTTCTAGAGGACCCTCAATGCTTTGAATTTTAAAATTTAACAGTTGGAGTGCTATACTCCTTTTATCAGCCCTCCAAAATTTTCTCAGTTTAACATCAGCATTTAAGTTTGTGAGAAGTTATTGGTTTTTCACGAAGCATTGATTTCTAGTAATTCTGTGGTGCTCAAAGAAATTTTACATAGAAGCAAAAAATATACTAAAAGTTTAGCATCATGCCTTTTATGATGTTTTGCTTAAAAAGGTAAAGGCAGCAATAAAGATAACATACTACATAGTACATGTATTTTGCAAGGTGTGTACATGCAGACGATGCTTGTAGTCTGGTTACTAAAACTAAACTTCCATAAGTTAGTTGATCCGATGATATGAATAAAGTACAAACATGAAGGTTTAGTTGCTGCCCTGTTTGTTCTCTCTTCTCTTTTTATGTTTTTTTCTTTTCACATTCATTTCTCATTACCATTTTTCTTGTCATCTCAACTCTCTCTCCAATCTCTTTCTACATCTTTAGCCTCTTTTCAAATCTCTCTTCTTCCTTTGCCTTTCTCTTTGCCTTGTTCTTCACTTCTCTCTCCCCTCCTCTTCTTTTTCTTGCGTGATCTTCCCTTATCACCCCTCTCTATTTCCCCATTCCTCTCTCCCCGGCTCTCCCTCTTTCTCTCTAAATCCCCTTCTCTCTTTCTCTCTCTCAATCTTTTCCCTTCTCCCTCTCTCTCTCTCTCTCTCTCTCTCTCTGTCAATCTCTCTCTTCCTCACTCTCTTTCTCTCCCTTTCTCTCTCTCTCTATTTCTCTCACTTTTTCTCTCTTGATCTCTGTCAACCTCTTTCTCTCCCTTTCTTTCTTTCTTTCTTTCTTTCTTGTTCTCTCTCTCTCTTTCTTTTTTCTCTCTATCTCTCTTTTTCTTTCTCTTTCTTTCTCTCTCTCTCCGCTCTCTCTCTCTCTTCTCCGCACTCCCTCTTGCTCTTTCAATTTTTTCTCTCTTTCTCTCTCTCAATCTGAATCTCTCCCTCTCTCTTCCTCTCCCTCTCTCTCTCTCTCTCTCTCTCTCTCTCTCCCTCTCTCTCTCCCTCTCTCTCTCCCTCTCTCCCTCTCTCTCTCCCTCTCTCTCTCCCTCTCTCTCTTTCTCTCTCTTTCTCTCTCTTTCTCTCTCTTTCTCTCTCTCTTTCTCTCTCTATTTCTCTCTCTTTTTCTCTCTCTTTTTCTCTCTCTTTTTCTCGTTCTTTCTCGCTTTCTTTTTCTCTTTCTTTTTCTCTCGTTCTTTCTCTCTTTCTCTCTTTCTTTTTCTCTCTCTTTTTCTTTTTCTTTCTCTTCTCGATCTCTGCCTCTTTTTCCGGTTTACGCTCTTTACATTTTTACCTTATTTCTCTTCTATTTACATTGACTCTCTTTTTCTATTTCTCTTTTTTCTATCTGTCATTTAGTCTTTTGTCACCGTTCCACTCTCTCCCTGTTCCCCTCTTCTATATCCCATCGCTCTTCTCTCCTCACTCTGTTTGCCAGTCTATCGTGTTCGCATGTTCTCCTATTTTCTTTTGTAGGCCTGTTTTTCTCGAACTTTGACTGTTTTTATACCTCTATCTGCCTTATCACTTAATCTCATTTCAATGGTGTCAAGTTAGACACCATCCAAGAGAGATGCTGATACCACTGATCCTCACTCATTTTGTCTCTACCTATACTTTCTATCTTTCTTTTTTCCCTTCTCATTAATTTCCTTTCTCTTTTCACTTTCTTCATCTTTTACTGATGCTCTTTCTTTCAATTTCATCACCTCTTCCTCTTTGCTGTCTCATTTTACTGTCTAATTCTTGTATGTTATTTTTTATAGTATCTTGCGTTCTTTGCTGACCAATCTGGGGCAAACCTACTAATCAGCTATCGAGGTGTAAATCATATCCACTTAACTATGACATCACTGGAATCGCTCGTAGAGTCTGGTAACAGCTTTTCTGAACTGGAAAAGTACAAGTTTGTTGGTTCGTATGTCTTTCAGCTCCTATGTCGAATCACAGAGTTAGACCTATATTCCAGCTAGCTTTAGCTTTAAATTTTTCGATAATGAAATATTTTATTCTTTTCATGTAACACCGATTATATTTAACATACATTAGTCACAAGCTCACGCAAAAAATACATCACCGTAATTTAATTTAATAAAATGATTTTTAAAAATCGTAATTTAACAAATCTTAGTTTTTTTCTATGTGTAGCCAACAAGAACTTAGTTTCTTTTGAAAGAGCTTCCCTAAATATGTAGTCTCGTGGCTAGTTTGTATATAAAAACCTTTCATCTAACCATGAAGCAGGCTTGTCATTTTTCACATAAATTATATAATACAATGTAGAATTGAAACTATGTTGGTGTATTGGCAAGGCTTGTATAGTCAATCTATTTTATAGGTGATGCAAGTAACATTGTATCTGGTAAGAAATCGAAAGCGCGGCTGCTATACAAAGACACTGAGCCATTTCTAGGGAGCGGTCTTGACATCAACTCGGATATTTTACTGACAGACGGATACGGAGAGTATGTTTGTTTATCTGAAAGTTTAGACTTCTTTTTTATTGCCTTTTAGCCATCCTGATTTATTGCACTTAAACAAGCTGCCAGACATTTGCTAAATAAGACTCTTGTAAACGCAACATGATTAGCAAGTTTGTATAAAATACATAAGACTTTGTTAACAACAAAATAGCAAACTCTTGATGACGATGGTTTTAAGATTACAACCGTCACAACAGCGACCATATGATAATGGTAGTTTTAAGATTACAACTGTCACAGCAGCAACCATATGATAACAATAGTTATAACAGTACAACCGTCAGAGCAGCGACCATATGATAACAATAGTTATAACAGTACAACCGTCACAGCAGCGACCATATGATAACAATAGTTATAACAGTACAACCGTCACAGCAGCGACCTTATGATAATGATAGTTTTAAGAGTACAACCGTCACAGCAGCGACCATATGATAATGATAGTTTTAAGATTACAACTGTCACAGCAGCGACCATATAATAACGATAGTTTTATGACTACAACCGTCACAGCAGCGACCATATGATAACAATAGTTATAACAGTACAACCGTCACAGCAGCGACCATATGATATTGATAGTTTTAAGAGTACAGTCATACTTCAACTTACGAGCTTAATGCGTTCCGAGAATGAGCTCGTATGTCAATTTACTCGCATGTTGGTGCAATTTATTTATATGTAGAACAATTAAATATATATTTATTGGTTTCCAAACTCTGAAAAATGCAAATAAAACACTCAAAACAAAATATTGTAACAGAAAGAACATGTTGGTTATTGTCCTAACTTACCACTTGCTTTCAAAAAGCAACAAATAAAAATAATGCAAGGAAATGTGTTAAATTAAAATGTAAAACTAAATACATACAATAGCAGCTAACGCTAGCATTTGTCAGAGAGATATATATAAGTTATCCTTCATTACAACAGTTGACTTTGATAAATTTGAATTTTATCAAAGTCTTAAAAGACAAACTTGAAAGCAAATCTAAAAGCAAACTTTCATTTTTAACTTGACGTAATTAAAATTTCTTCGGCGTTCATTGTTGAAGTTTCTCGCTAGTTAGCTAATTTTTCCTTTGTTTCGCTTTCACGACTAGCCGGCGGTCTTAAGATGAACCTATCTAAGGACGTTTGCCTTTGTCGCCCTTTCCACATGTTGCGATTAGAACGAACCTTTGTGTCGTCACAAAGGTTTAATGCATGACCACTAGTCAACTTGTCCGAATATTTTTATAGTTTTGATAGATAGCAACGGCCTTTTCAAATAGCGTAGTTTCAGTTACGCTGTCTCCGGCCAATTGTTTATCTTTTAGCCAATGCCTGAGCGGTCTCTCCATCAGCGGTGGTGAAGATCGCTGCGCTGTTTAGAAACTACGGTTAGTCCTTTTGCGAGCTAAATGATCTGAATATAATCCTTCTGTTTGATAATTGTGGATGTATTTCTGTCATATTGCTGAGCTAGCTCAATCATGCATACACATTTCGCATATTTCTCAATAATGTTCCGTTTAATATCAATTGTTATAATTTGCTTTTTTTTTGCATTATTTTTCATTTTACTGGCAAACTTTTGGTCTACGCACAGTACTTTTAATTCACATAATTCTGCACTGACAAGCGCGCACAAAAACGTGGTACAAAAGTATAACCTATGTAGTTGAAAAATACAGATTGATGCTGTTGTCATGAAACACCTCCGGCATACTTGGCAACTGACTCACGTGCTCGTATCTCAAACATGGCTTGTATGTTAGTGCTAAAACTTGCTTGAAAGCTGACTCGTATCTCAAGTTTCTCGTACGTTGGAACACTCGTAAGTTGAAGTATTACTGTACAACCGTCACAACAGCGACCATATAATAACGCTAGTTTTAAGATTACAACCGTCCCAGCAGCGACCATATGATAACGATAGTTTTATGACTACAACCGTCACAGCAGCGACCATATGATAACAATAGTTATAACAGTACAACCGTCACAGCAGCGACCATATGATAATGATAGTTTTAAGAGTACAACCGTCACAACAGCGACCATATGATAACGATAGTTTTATGACTACAACCGTCACAGCAGCGACCATATGATAACGATAGTTTTAAGATTACAAACGCCACAGCAGCAACCATATGATAATGATAGTGTTAAAAGTTGACTTGCAACAAAATTCACATTACAGTTATTTGGTATCAGAAGATTCACCATGTCTTACTCTGTTGTGTTGTAGATGCCAAATATGTGGAAATGTGATTACAAGTTCTTAAGGCCCAAAAACAAAAAGCCGCCGTAGATTGGAATCTCTTTATTTACCTGACGTAGTCATTACAGTTTGGTTATCGTCTTGTCACGTGATGTTCTCATGTGAATTGAAAGGCCAATACAAAGCTCAATATAAAACTTATTGTAGCACTAGTTTGTGACTAACACTTCGGGTTTTACCGAAGACCTCGTATTAAATATAGATGCTCGCTACTTTACAGTTTTGTTTCGGCTTGAACTAATCGTCAAGTCGTAATCTGATCATGTGACCCAATACTTCGAAAATAATTTTTGTAGCACTTTTCGATTATCACAGGTAACTAACAGACTGGTCATGATTATCAGACAATGATATTTACTCCTTCGAGCTAAGGTTAAAAAGTTTAACGTTTTTTTATGGTAAGTTATAAGATATCAGTGCTAAAAGTGACAGCATTACAACGATGATAAAACAGACTCGTAAAAACAATAGACATGGTTTTATTGAATGCGCGAAGTATATTTGTGAAAATATTTCGACGAATGAGATTGCATGAAAGTGTAAAAAGAAACCATCCTGTAACAACTACGTCCCATTTGAGCCGTTTTGGAAAGCGAATCCAAACTACGGCGGTCTCGTGTGGCTGCGATTAACTGTTCGCTTTTTAGCTTTTAAGAGCTTTTAATCACATTCCCATATATTTTGCACCTACAACACGACAGAATAAGACATGGTGAATCTTATGATACCAAATAACTGTAATGTGAATTTTGTTGCAAGTCAACCTTTAAGAATACAACTGTCACAGCAGCGATCATAGGATAATAATAGTTCCAAGACTGTAATTGTCACAGCAGCGATCATATGATAGCAATAGTTTCAAGATTGCAACTGTCACAGCAGCGACTACATGATAACGATAGTTTTAAGATTGCAACTGTCACAGCAGCGACCACATGATAACGATAGTTTTAAGATTGCAACTGCTACAGCAGTGACCACATGATAGCAATTGCTTTAAAACTGTGGTTATCATGTCAAGATCACCGCAAAGCTGGGCTTATTATTGTCTAAACGTTCATCAAATATTTATGTCAGATTATTTTACCAAATAGTAAATGACTCACAACAGCTGAAAACAAAACTGATTATTAACAAGAGTTCCAGCTAAATATAATTGCGAGTTAAATTCAATTTATTCTTCTACAACAATTGCACTTCAACTAAATTGTGCAGCAAACATAATTTTAACAAATCTACCAGACTACTGATCAGTAACAAAGCATTTATAACAAAATAAATTGTATTTAACACATTATTGAGATTACACTACAGCGCATCCATAACTGGAGACAAAAACTGCTATTGCAACAGTCGATATTGTAGTATGGTCATCCGAGAGACAAAAGAGATTTTTACAATCATTGATCGAATTAAGCTGCCATCATCTAGTTGCCCTACTGATAGTCGCTGTTTAACAGCTGCTGCCAGCCTGTATGTTGAAGAATGGCATAGGGCTATAATTATTAGAAAGTTTATTCATTACAGGTGAGGGTGCTTCATAACAGTGCTGTTTTTTTATAATTTTGGGATATTATATGAATATCCTTGGCTGGTGGTGGCATACAGTGCGTGACTTGCGCTCAAGCGAGTAAGGCCATGAATCTTGAGATGAATAGAAAAATGCAGAGTTGAAAAAAGATCATGAGGAAGGGGGCGCATGTAGTTCTCTCTGTTTCCTTTTTTGATTTTTTGATTAATCCGTGAGTGGGCCTTTGAAGATTGTTGGAAAGTTTCTGAACTGTCATTTTTTGTGTAGTGTGTTGCTACCAGAATGTGGTAAATTTGCTGGTGGATGAAAGGGACGTAACGTAGGGGAGGTTGGTGGTTATGCCTGCCACAAGCGAGACAAGTCTAGTCTGAGAGGCTGGTTAGACAACAATAATAATAACATAGCATTTTTACTTGTTTATCTATTTTGGAAACGAAAATTAAGGCTTTCAACAAAGCTGCCACATAAACCAACTTTTTTCACATATAATGGCCCATTTGCTGTTTGGACATTCTGATGCCCATGAGATGGCTTTGGCGCTCCAGGAGCCTCCAGTAAAAGTTCTCACATAACATGATCAACCACAATCAGTCCCAGGAACAACTGAATTTATCTACATGCCTGTGTTTGTTGATAGCGGTATAATCACTGTCATCGAAAAGGCATCCTACTCAACTACCCACTACGGATGGATCACTAGTTCTGGTCATCTCAGTCGTCCAGTGGCCTTGAGCGACCTCGCAATGCCGAAGAGAATTACCAACTGTGACTGTATTTACGTAAGCGCTGGAACGAGACAACTCTACTCTCTCACCTTTTCTTCGGAATGGCTGGCAAACAATCCAGGTAGCCATGCATTTGTTTCGCAATGCATAATTTAGTGTTTGATGTTTGCACTCATTTCATATCATCTCATCTACTAACCTCTGAAAGGTTAGTTTTAGCAACCAAACAATAAGTAAACACCAGCGTGTAAGCTACAAACTTTGCGACAGACTTTGTAGTGTGTTATAGCTATTGCTGCCTTTACCCTTATAAGCAAGAGGTCATTCAAGGCTAGGTAAAGTATGATACCATCTCTAAACTGAACTGCAAGCATTTTTGTTGCTTTTATGTGACAGTTCTTTGCTACAGCATTATTAGAAATCAGCACTAGGCGACAAACAATTGACTTTTCACAAATTTAAATGTTGGTTTTAAACTAAGAAAGCTGAAGGTAGAATGAGTATAGCACTCCAACTGTTAAGTTTTAAAAATTCAGAGTCAATATTGTCTAGGAGTAGAAACTAAAAACTAAGTTTTTGAAAAGACCTCACAAAGATCGAAATGTTAAGCTAAATTATATTTATTTCTGTTCTAATAATATTATTTGGCTTATCAAAAATGTTTTATAATACAACTATGTAGTTTCCCAGGTGAGTTTTGTCTTGAAACCTACTTTTGCTGATCAGCAATTTATTAATGTATTTTTTTAAATAATTTAGCTTTTTGTAAAATTTATACATGTATAATGTTTTATATAATATACTTGTTCTAATACTATATGTAATTACTACAAGTTTTTATCATTGTTTTTGTTAGATTCGTGAAAATTAGAATAAGTTAGCATAAAAGTGATCAAAAGCTACAAATAAAGTTAATTTTAAGTATATATTATGTTAATAAAAATAGATAAAGTTGCATATTTCTATCACTCACTCTACTACCTTAAATGGAAGAACAATTGAAACAGATTTTTGCTTATTGGCAATTTTTTCATTGATTTTTTAAACATAGTTTTGCTTTTTGCATAAAGGCTTGTTTACATAATTTTATATAATATATTTGTTCCAATACTGTATGTAATTACTTCAAGTGTTTATCATTGTTTTTTTGGATTTTTAAAAAAATTATACAAAATACAGTATATTCTTATATTAGTATTTACTCCGGCATACAAAATACAAAGCTAGTATTAAAATGAACCCATGTTAATCCATTTGTCAACAGTGTGACAGTGTGATTCTATTTTGATAGCAAGCCTTGCTAGGAAGAGCCAAACTAACTTTTTCAGGTTTTTTATTTATTTATTTTTTGCATGTAAAGAAAGACATCATATTGTTGGTAATTACTAATGCCAATAAAAAGCTACCGCAAGTCCTTGTGCTCAAGCCACGCGGCTTTTCGTTGGGCGCGGCTTCTGACGTGAGGCTTAGGGCGGCTTCTCGATAAATGCAGTCTCTGCCCAGTTCCGCTATAATCATAAAATCGCAGTCATGATACACTTTTATGTACAGGATTTTGGCGACCTACTCGTTTATTTTCAAGGTCATGTTTATGGAATACTTTAGACAAAAGAAGAATTTATCGCTAATGTTTAACTCACCACAGTCATAGGTTGTTAAAACCGTTTAATTCTTAACCGGCATCTTTCCATAAACGTGAAGCCCTCTAACAGCGCAATAAAAATCTAGCTGAGACATGGCAAGTAAGTTCTTGATGCAAAGGTCTAGGAATTTTAATTCGAACTTGGAAGTAAAAGAAAATTATTTTCACGTGTACTGATATAGCCTGTTTTCTTATTTGAGAGGACGGGGGTATAGCGAAACCCTTTTCAACACTCTCGCTTCCGAAGGGGTCAAGGACGACAAAACCTCAGTCATTAGCCGCGGTCTGTGGGCATACGCGGCTTGTTGGAAGATTATTTTTTCTTTCGTGAGTCATCTGGTTTTGAGCACAAGCCGCGCGTGGCTTGAGCATGAGGACTTACGGTATACGTAAATGCATACTAACACTCAAACAGATGAGATAATAGCGAAACATGTCAGACGAGGTTTAGTTCAGCGATGCGCAAAGTGCAAAAAGACGGTGATTGATCAAGAAGTTTAGATCTGAGTGTGCTTGTTTGGCATTAAAAATTAAGGTGTAAGCTGGTAAGATGTTTTTAAATGTTCAGCGAATGATTGCAAACTGATTTGATGCTGTGTCAGATGGCATTACGAGTTTGGAAGAGTTAGAAGCAAATTTCGTAATGCCTACTATCGATGGCCAAGTGACTGGGTAGACTCAGTGTCGTATAGTTTCACGGAGTCCCGCGACCAACAGAAGCGTATACGGGAGGGAGCTCGATTCCAAACAAACAGGCCACGCCTACTATTTTTATATAAGTTATAATGGAGAGGTCGCAACATTAATCAACAAAAGCTACTCCCATTAGCAGTCGCTTTAAAATTGATTGTTGTATCATGAACCATTTGAAAGAAAACAAAATTTCTTACAAAAAGCTACTAATAACGTTTTTGTAAAAACGCAAAGTAAATGTAAAAAAGAGCGGTATTGAGAGCGAGGTATGAATATTCCATTAGAGATCAGTATGTCGATCGGGTTTGTTTGGAAGCAGACGTTTTTGTTTCCGGTTTTGGTCGCAAGAATTTGTAAAGCTATATGACTCTGACAGTACAGAGCTGTATAACTTCACAGAGTTTCGCTGTTAACGGATGCGTATATCGGAGCTCGCACGGCTCCAAACAAACAAGTCGCGCCCAGTATTGTTTTATATAAGTTATAATAGAGAAGCCGCAACACTAACCAACAAAAGTTACTCCCATTGGCAGTCGCTCTGAAATTGATTGTTTTATTATACACCATTTGAAAAAGGACAAAATTTCCTACAAGAAACTACAAATTATTTTTTGTAATAAAGTAAAGTGAATGCAAAAGAGTGAGATGTTGAGAGCGAGGTAAGAATATTCCATTAGAGATCAGTATGTCGATCGGGTTTGTTTGGAATCAAGCGTTTTTGTTTCCGGCTTTTAGTCACGGGACTTTGTGAAACTATACGACACTGGGTAGACTCAAATCAAAGTTATGGGTGATATTGTGCTTATACATGTGTAATTACCAAACACCAGCATGAAATCTGAAATAAGATTTCATATCTTAATAATCTTTATATATATTTTTCAGAGTTTGTCGTTTGTAAGATTGGTTGTCCGGCTATAGATCTTAAAATCTTGGAATAAATATTCCGTACCGAAGAAGATTCGATCTCGGACCCTGACGTTTACCAGTTTGATGCCTTACCCACTAGACTACAGAAATCAAATTGCTAGCTTGCCAATATAAGTCATTATATGAGAGCAAATACCTAACTGCTTTGCGTACGACCGGGTCCGAGCATAACGTCACGAGAAGCTGTTCGCTCATATTACTAACCTGGCTAACAGCAAGCAACTCTCACTACTTCTCATTGTTTATAAGACAAAACACTTTTCTCATGATGGGTAGTTTGAAAGTTAGAATGGCAAATGTTGTTATGTTAAATACAAGTCAATTTTCTGTCCAAAGACTCTTCTATTACTTGGGCAATGCCGGGTGGCACAGCTAGTACATGTAGGCCTATATATAAATGTTGGCTTTTAATCTTGATTGTTATTCCGAATGAAAAATGATTAGGGCTCCAATGTGCTCTTCAACAGGTATGGTCAAGCGACATCTACGTTGACCTACTCTAAATGTAGCTGAATTTACTAAAAGTATTTTAACCGATGTAATGAATTACTTCGGTGCACAGTTATTTATTGCAATGGTCAGTTGAAAGCGTAGTCTAGTAGATAAAACATCTGCCTGCAGACCTGGAGGTTCGGAGTTCAAATACAGTGCAAGTGCAAAATGAATTTTTTGTTTTTAAAACTTCATCGCTATAACCAAACACAAGGCTTGATAAACGACAAACCGGACAACACTGAGATCTATATACATATATTACTTTATTGGCAATAATTTCATTTAAAAAATGTTTCTAAAATTATGCCATACAACAATAATAGATCTAAAACAAAAAAACTGAAAAATATGGTAACAGTTAACTAATCAAATCAAATAAATGGTTTAACACATGGTGTTTAAAATACCTTTCTCTGCTAAGAGAACCAGTATTAGGTGGAAGACTGTTAAAGCAGCAAGCAATAATATTTTCAAAATAATTGTTACATGCTGTAGGCAATTTGTTTGTATCACGTAAGTTGAAATGAGTTTAAAACCTGCAACTGTTCTGTAAATAACGAGGATGCAAACCATGGAAGATCTTAGAATCTTTAAATTTACAAAAACTTTAAATTTTTATTTCACAATCAAATTTGCTCATTAAAAACTTAAGTAATTTCATTTCATGCTTTTAGTAGGAACCTATATACAGTATGACTATATATATAAATCTCAAAGTTTGTTCATCTGTTGTCATCTATTTGGATATCTGACTGCCCGGTTGTAGGTATTAAAATCTTGGAATTAAAGTCTCACATCCTATTGGATTTGAACTCTGACCAATCACAACTTGGTTTGCAATTCAATTGTCTAACCACCAGTCTACGAAGGCTTTTACGATTCAACGCCCTTACTATATACTGTATACACCCTTTTCCCGATTTCACACACTAAATGTTTAAAATATAAAATATTTTTACGATATTACGATAATTAGTACTCATATTAATTTGGCTGGCTTCGTTCGACCGAATGGAAAAAGAAAGACCGCTCTATAATTTATTTACCGTTACTACACATATTAATTCAGTTCGCTTCGTACGACCGAAATTCGTACGACGATAAAAGAAAAGACCGCTCTATAAGGCGGACAGACAGATAGACAGATAGATAGACAGATAGACAGACAGACAACGATTGCCGTTTATATACTGTTTAAATGTTTATATAAATGTTTAAAATATAAAATATTTTTTACCAAACTCTATGAAACAAGATGCTTTTTCGTCCTTGCTGTACTAGGGCCAATTTGTTTTCCGCAAAACGATATCAACAATAATTTTTCACAAAATTAAATTTGGCGATTATATTTCAATTCAGCGTCATCCGTTATGGTAAAAACAGGTTCGCAAACGGATAAGTTGTAAATATCTAGTTAAAAGTTTACTAAAATGCATTCTAAAACATCCTTCAAGTATGTTTTTAGTAAACTAAACTCATATAAGTTAGATTCAGCATTTATGTTTGTCTGTCTCAAAGGTTAAAACTCTACACGTAGTGCATTGTAATATTACAGTTTTTTGCAGATCATACCCACAAAATGCACTACAGTTATTGTAGACACCGTAATTATAGTTACTAAAATTAACATATTGTTTTGTTAATAATTTTTAATGATGATGATTTTGATGATTTTTTAACGGGCATAGCATTATATAATTAATATGGTTTCTATACCACTCTATACGTCTGTACGATATTTTCGCCTTATGATGCCAACAATGAAACGAACTAAAATCATATAATCGTATACCAATTAATTTTCATCGTAATCTTAGCAAAGCAGACTATATTTGTTATTGCTATATATTACTTGCTAATGATTTCACATTTACTTTTAAACACCTTTACAGTCTTGTTTTTCCTCCTAATTTATTTCAACAAAACACT
Source organism: Watersipora subatra (assembly GCF_963576615.1). Classification (NCBI taxonomy): domain Eukaryota; kingdom Metazoa; phylum Bryozoa; class Gymnolaemata; order Cheilostomatida; family Watersiporidae; genus Watersipora; species Watersipora subatra. Next base: position 11,351,746 of record NC_088717.1, read on the forward strand.
TCTTTCATTATCTGAAATTTAAAAGTTGCAGCTGTTTAAAAAATTTTGCAAACTTTTACAGTTGTTTTATTTTTTTTCAATTCATTTGAACTGCAAAAAATACACTTTTCCCATGACATGAAGTTTAAAAGTTAGAATGGTAAATGTTGTAGGCCTATATGTTAAATAAAAATAAATTTTTTGTCAAAGACTTTTTTATTACCCGAGCAATGCCATGCATTCAGCTAATATATATATATATTATATATATATACATGTATATATATACATGTATATATATGTATATATATATATATATATATATATATATATATATATATATATATATATATATATATATATATATATATATATATATATATGGCTGAACAAAGGAAACCTAACAGCCAATACAGAGTCGCTAATCATGGCAGCCCAGGAGCAAGTGCTCCCAACAAGGCAACTCCAAACGAAAATCTATCACACTAGAGACGATCCTAGATGCAGACTGTGCAAAGATGCACCTGAGACCATCCAACACATCATCAGTGGATGCAAGCAGCTAGCAGGGAACGCATACACTGAGCGGCATAATCATGTCGCAGGTGTTGTGTATAGAAGTCTATGTGATGAGTATGGCCTTAATAAACCACAACACTGGTGGGAAGCTCCTGGTAAGGTCAATGAAAATGACCAGGCTAAGATCCTCTGGGACTTCTACATCCAAACTGACAAGCATGTCCTAGCAAACCAACCAGATATAGTGGTGGTAGACAAGGAGAACAAGAGGGCTACTATAATAGATATAGCAGTACCCAATGACTACAATATAGCCAGCAAAGAAAAAGAAAAGGTAGAGAAATATCTCCCTCTTGGAGAAGAAATTGAAAAATGCTGGAATGTAAGAACAACTGTAATCCCAGTAGTCATTGGGGCACTGGGCGCAATAATACCGGCGCATAAAATGTGGCTTGCCCAAATACCAACAGCAATCAACTCAGGTGAGTTGCAGAAAAGTGCGCTATTGGGAACAGCTAAGATCTTGAGGCGAGTGCTCAAACTTCCAGGTCTCTGGTAGGAGACCCGAGTTAGAGCAGAATTTACCACCCATACGGGGTATCCGGGGTGAGGAAACAATTTTTTTTTATATATATATATATTTACTCTTGCTACAGACAGCACCGTTTCGGCTATTGAAGCCTCATCACTGAGCTCAGAGCTTAGGCAAGGAACACAAATCCCATTACCAATGAGAGTTGACTTCCTGCCATGAAACAACTAGGTTGCCTCACAGACTTTAAGAAAGTCAATGTGCTGGCACCATAGTGCTCAAATCACAAAAGTGATGAGCTTTGCACAAAGGCTAATAGTGCCGCGCCTCTCCCAGAGTGCTCAATTTAAAAAACTCTGAGATATATATATATACCTCAAAGTTTTTTGTAATCTGTCATCGTTTTCTGGTCAGATGTCTGCCTGTCCAGTTATAGCTATTAAATTCTAGGAATGAAAAGCTCACTGCGTGCTGCACTTGAACTCTTGGAGATCGCAACTGCAAATTCAAATCATGCATTTAATCTCTGAGCAATACAGTCCTTAGCGATCATTTGCTCTTATCATACACCGTGTACCTTCTTCTCGATTGCACACGCTAAATTACGTATTAATTGAAAATCTATGAAACACAACGCTTTTTCGTGTTTTCGTGAACTTCTATTTCTGGTTTTTCGTAAAGTTCAATTGGTAAAGACTAATACTTTTTACTCGAACAATGGTAATATCTCGAGTAGGAATAGCCTCTACATTTTTTCTCCATTCGGTAAGATAAAGTACCAGACAGGGACAGTCCAGTATCTCATGTTTGTACCAGTATCGAGAAGTACCACTATTGTCGTATTCAATGTTTTTATTGATAGCTTCTGTTGGAACAGTAACCTTTTTTATACACACACTTCTATGCACAAATTGTGATTATTAATTCAACATATTTGTCAATATAATCTGCATCAGACTGTTACCTTTGTACATGTATGTTGCGCAATCATTGAATAGCTAATGTTGCATTGCGCAATGGTTAAATTGCTGACGTAATATTGCGCAATCCATGGTTGAGTCATACTACATATTACTTTATTAACACAGTTCGCTTGCTCAGTTGTTGCGCAGTATTCTATTTTTAGCGGCTGACTAATGATGCTGTTTTTTCTGGAAATTACTGGAGTGATGTTTTTGGTGTATGGAGACTGACATGCTTCTGGCTTGGGACATTCATTATTCACTTGCAATAAAGACAACGTCTAGTGAAAAGTTTGAATCTTCTCTTGATAGACCAGCACAAGGGGTTGTATATAAGAACTCGGGGTGTCACCACATCTACTGTGTGACAATATTCAGGGTTGTTTTTTGTTTTCTCAGTTCGTATAAATTGTATAGTTACGGAGTCATGTTTTATTGTAACTGTATAGAAAAACAGACTTAATCTAGCTACTATACTTGCTAATTATTTCACATTTATTTGTTTTCTCAATATATTTAAACTGCGCAAAACACTTTTTCATGATATGAAGATTGAAAGTTAGAATGGTAACTGTTGTTATACGTTAAATGAAAATTTTTGTTGTGTGCAAAGACTTTTATTAATTGGGCAACGCCAGACATTCAGTAGTCTATATATAAAAATTTCAGTGTCTGTCCAGTTATAACTAGAAAGTTTTAGTAACGAAAAATCTGTTAGAAATGTTTGATCTCGGAACCTGTAATTCTAGAAACAAAATGTTTATTCATTTGACAACAGCAACAACTGATCAAGATGATCAAGAGTAGTGACGATATTTATCACATCGGTTAGAATATGCATAACAACATTGCATCACACGTAACTTATCAGCTGGCCTCACTAGGTGAGTGTCCAGCATTTCACTGGTAATAAAAGGAGCTTATAAACAGTTGCAGGTAATGTAGTATAATGGTTATGTAGTAGGTAAGGCAATGTAATGTTTATAAGTTTGTTTCTATTACCCATGCAACGCAGGATGTTCAGTTAATTACTAACTAAAGATACTTGCTTTCAGAGTTACTCTTCATTTCTTATCCAACAGAAGCTGAAACTTTTACAACTCCAGCCTCATTTGAATTCTCACAGTGTCCAACCAATACTACAAAAGTTCCATCCACTGCAACAAAAGTTCCACCCACTGCATCTACAATGGCTCCACCCACTACTGCCACAACAGCTTCACCTACTGCAACCGCAACAGCTCTACCCCTTACTACGACAACAGTTTCACCTGATACAACAACAACAGCTTCACCCACTGCAACCACAGCAGTTCCACCCACTACAATCACAACAGCTTCACCCACTACAACCACAACAGTTCCACCCACTACAACCACAACAGTTTCTCCCACTACAACCGCTGCAGTTCTACCCACTGCAACCACAGCAGTTCCACCCACTACAATCACAACAGCTTCACCCACTACAACCACAACAGTTCCACCCACTACAACCACAACAGTTTCTCCCACTACAACCGCAGCAGTTCTACCCACTACAACCGCAGCAGTTCCACCCACTACAACCACAACAGCTCTACCCACTACAACCGCAGCAATTCTACCCACTAGAACCACTATCGCGCCATCCGCTAAACTAGCAAAAAAGTCAACTACTGATAGCATACCTACCGCTCAACTAGTTCCGACTAACCCAAACGTTAATCGTAAGTCTACTCTACCTTATTATCAACCTTTAAGGAAAAAGCTTTTACATTTTTAAGCTATAGCAGCTTCTTCATTATGTATAAGACTAGCTGAACGCCAGGCATTGCACGAGTAATATAAAATGTTTTCACACAGAAAATAAATCTTTATTTTATATTCAAATTTAACATATGTTTTTACTATATATACATTTATTTATAGCATTTTGAGAAAGTCTGGGCAGGTATTTTTTCTAAAAAATATTTTCTTTCAATAAATTGGTTTAAGTATGAAACGTACATATTTTAACCAATCGTCATTAAAGAATGGCAGGTGTGATAAGTATGTGCACAATTATTCCAATGCATTCCAAGTAGGCTGTGTGTCTTAGTGGATAAAATGTCTGCTCGCAGACATGGAGGCACTGAGTTTAATTCCATGGAAAAGTTGATTTTTTGTATCCAAAACTTTATTGCTGTAACTGGATACACGAATGACAAATGACAAACACTGAGGTTAATATATATTGATTTACTAAAACCTTCACTTGAATCTTTCTCCTTCAGCTTGCTCATTTTATTTGTTCATATATATACTTTATTTGTTCATATAAACCAATGTAATAAAAAGTAGCAAAAACATTAAGTATTCTCAAGTCAGGCTGCCGACAAAAAAAAACTCATGAGCAGTGTTTTACAGCATTTGAAAATTTTGAATCATATTATCACAAAAAACCTGATCAGGTAGAGTAAAACAAAAGATTCTTGAATATCTCAGATCTCCTACAAATCAGAGCTTTAATAAAAAAATTTGGAACATTTTTGTTTTGAATGCCTCACAAAGATTAGAGACTTTAACACTATTAAAATAAATTAAAGAAACGTTATGATGTGACTAGCTGACACTCTCTGTCTCTGTCCCTCTCTCCCTCTCATTTTAATTCTAATTCATTATTTTTAATATTCAACCAATGTATTTATTGTGGGTTATGGGAATACTGACTATATTTTGTGTTTTGTATAGTGTGTTAATTTATTTTTATGTTTACTAAAAAAATAAATGTTTAAGCCATTTATACACTTTTCTTGATACGAAAACCTTAGCTGGTGAATTTGGTTAGCTGCTATAGATATGTCCATTCGGTATATACAGTATGCAGCCCCAGTTTATCGATAGATTATTTTGAGAAATTTATTTTTATAAATATATTTTAGGTATTACCAGTTCTTTTAATATACAGCTTATGGTGTAGAATAATATAATATAAAAATATTTCATAAGCCATTTTCTAGTCTTAGAACAGATTATAATGATATACATTATAGTCTGACTTCAGTTTTGAACCACAACTCGTCTCAAGAGGTTGTTAACAAAAAGGCAAATTGTTCAACCTCCAAAATGATCTTTCTCATTAGAATTGATGTATATAATTTCAATCTGTCCTAAAAATGGAAAAAAAGTTGTTTGAGAATTTAGATAGTATTTTATATCATAAGCTGTATAGTAAGAGAATTATTGTAATTATTGTAGTTTAGTGCATGTATATTTCATGAGATCAACTTTCACTGACTCTAGTTGACACAAACACATAACAAGATTAATAATAGGTGACTGGATAACAACAAGTACACAAGTAAATTTTAAGTTTATTTGAAATTCATCTTTATAGTACAACAGTTAATACATGAGTAGGAACAAGTATAAACAGACAATCCTATAAGTGCATGATAGCCAAATTTTTAGTCAGTATGCATAATGTCAATATGTCTGCTTACAGAAATGGTATGTCCAAGGCGCATGAGAATTACTACTGTTTATAGAATTTATTTACGAAATCATTTCACTCAACTATCTTAGTTGTTTAGTGATTTGGCAAATGAATAATAATAATAATAAGAAGAATAAGAATAATAATGTACGGCATAAAGTTTCATGAAAACTCTACTTGTTAGATATTTATCCAACCCTTTAAGTTAGATTTATTAAGAACTGGTAAGAGACCCATGCATTGCAAAGGAAGCTGGTGTAAGATTAAGGCATGTTTGACAACCAAAGAATTGCAAAATCTCTCACCAGTTTTATTATCGCAGATTTTACCATAATGTGATTAGTGTAATTTAGTTTTTCTAAGCTGAAACACAAAAAATAATTTGGTTTTTAATAGCCTAAATGACTTTACAGCAATATTCCAAAAAGCTAGGAAAGAATGATAATATCTTATTCAATCAATCTATTACATTTATTTAAGATAAACATTCGAGTGAAGGTTTTCAGGTGAAGTTTTTTTTTAAATTAAATATTTTTTACAGCATCAAGCATTGTTCTCATTTTTAGTAACCTATACAAGTACACGTATATATAAATTATAGTGTTTGTCATTGGTTGTTTGTCGTTGGTGTGTCCAGTTATAGCAATAAAGTTATAGAAACGAAAAATCCGCATGGCACTGAAATTTAACCTGGAAACTCTAGGTCTGCAGACAGGTGAGTCTATCCACTAGGGCAAGAGGTGAGAGATCGTTAAGCGTAACATTATCACCACCAGTTGGCTTCACACAGAGAACACAACTCTTATTATAGCAAATAACTAGCTTTATTAGCTTAATCTACTCGAATTCATTGGGTAATTATTTATTGCAAGAATCTCATATAAATCTCAAAGTTTGTGTGTCTGTGTGTCCAGCTATAGCTATTAAAATTTAAGAATGACAGATCTCATTTCATGCTGGATTTGCTCTCGGAACTTTCCATACGCCAGGCAAATATTTTACTAATTAAGCTACGCGAGATTGATGGATTCATTGAGCAATAATTATTATTAATTAATTAATAATTAACATTAATAATTTCCGCTCTGTGGGTGAAAATACGCACACCGGGCTGCGTTACGCGAGTCATTAAAGCTTGCTCTCATGGCTCTTATTAGTAAGTTTACTAATAAGTTTAGTAACTAGCTTACTCAAATTATTCATTGGCAATGTGCCAGGCTAATGGCAAGTGGCAGGCAACTACATTACCTGTCCCTGTTTATCAGCTGTTTTTTAATAATGTAAAAACAAATTTCCCTTTAAATCTACTGTCTGATAGAAAATAACTTTATTTATCACTGGTCAAGGTCAAGGCCGTTAAGAAAAATTAGACTATGAGACAAGAAATAAAGAATAGTAATGCAAAATTATATGTACTGGAAGAAAATATTTTTTGGCATATAATTGTTTTATAATGAAAAAGGCAAGGTGTCTGGTGTTTTGGTGTGTCAATGTTTTTGTGTTTTTTTTTCTTTCTAGAAGGAGGAGTGTAATGGATGGTAAAACTGATTAACATAAGATCTGAGTATTTTAGACAGTAAATATCTAAAAACTCTGTGTTTATTTATTTGGCATCTTTAAAGATACACTGTGATCTTAAAACTTTTTGTCTATTTTATTATTTGTTTGGCGTTTTGTTAAGTTCTGCTCTTCTAAACTGTACTATTTTTGGACATATTTAATGCTTATTTTGCTCCTGACCAGTTTTATTTATTCGTTTTAGGTGAAACACTAACCTATCCACTTGTGAGCCGCACCTCTCTTTGCTCCTATGACTTGCCTGTTATCCGCACAGAAATGACTGACTCCGCTCAAGTGTGCTGCCTCTATTGCTCCAACAACCCTAGCTGTACTGGAATCAGCTATAACATTGACACGGGTAAGTTTGATTAGTTCTGTCTTTCTGAGCATAATATTTCTACTAATATAAGACAATTATAGTCAGTGACCTACGAACTAGCATTTTAGGGGAAAATATTAGTGTAAATATTCACAAAAACTCTCACCATAACTCATATTATAAAACATATTATAAAACATAAACCCAATTAGTCCTGTCAACTAGTAAACTTAGTCTATTTTTAGAAAGTAAAATGTATAAATACAAAACATATATCTATTGCATTCAAAGTAGTCACACTTACATGTATGTGACAACTATAGTGTCACACAGTGGTAAAATATCTGTATTGAATGTTTATCAAAATTGGATGCAGAAAAATAAGTTCTAATTTTGAAGATGATTGTTAATTGAAATTATTTGATGCAACTCAATTGCTAAGCTTGAAAGATGCATTCTGTATACAAACAGGTTAGATAAGACGATTCGCCCCAGAAAAGCATCATTAATCTTAGTTGGAGCTTTTTTCCTTCTGTTTTATAGCTTGTTTTACACTTTTACACCAAAGTATGGAGCTATTTGTGTAAAGTACATGTATATATTAAAGTTACAATAACATAACATACTAATGCGATACTATAACTTAATACACAAAATTTATATATTGATGTATATTCAATCACTCAGAAAGCAAGGGAGCATACGAATGCATTATTATTAATGCATTGATTATGCATTATTATTAATGCATTGATTGTGAAATATGTGACAAACAAAATTCAGTCCAGATAATCGACATTCATCTTAACATGTTTTACGTGTAAAAGTAAACTACAATTAGGTAAGTAAGTTTTTTTATAATCCTGTTGTAATAAATTGTCTTTGAACTATAGAAATCTTTCTATCTAATGGTGGCAATTATCTTTTACGCAAAAAAGCCATCTGAAATTCTCCAACATCAGCCCAAAGTCACCTCTACGCAACAATTTGGTTGGCAGACAGCGTAAAGTATCTCTCTCCTCTTCTCCCTTTCTCTCCCTCTCTCTCCCCTCGCTCTCCCCTCTCTCTCCCATCTCTCTCCCTTCTCTCTCTCTATCTCTCTCTCTCTCTCTCTCTCCTCCTCCTCCTCCTCCTCTCTCTCCCCCTCTCTTTCTCCTCTCTCTCCCCCCTCTCCCCCTCTCTCTCGTCCTCTCTCTCGTCCTCTCTCTCCCCCTCTCTCTTTCTCACTTTCCCCCCTCTCTCTCCTTCTCTCTCTCCCCTCTCTTTCTCTCCTCTCCCCCCCCCCCCTCTTTTTTTCACTCTCTCTCAAATCTCCTTATTTTTTTACTACACTGTTTAATCAGCTGATCTTGCTCTCTCTCTCTCTCTCATCATGTTTTTTTGTAAGCAATTTATATCAGCATAATAGCAAGTGGATAAAAGTTAGTTGCGCTATAAAGCCTTTTAACAAACTGTTCACACCATTTGTGTTATGTATATTTGAGCAGTGTTTTAAAAATTTACAGGCAAATGCAAACTGCATAAAGGTGAGATAGCATCTGCCAACACGGTCTATGAACCGAGTGGCCGATGTCACAGAAAACAAAGAGGTCGAGTAGAACTTTGACAGGTTGTCTTGTTGCACCGTTTTCTGACTTCTCTTGAGTTGCTTGTTACTAGATGACGCCATGATGGTCTGTAGCTGCTGACTACTGGTTACTTAAAGCTTAGCTCTTTGTGCATTTGGTTTCGTTTCCTTACTAGCATAGCTTTTATTGTGACAAAATTATTTATATTGTCATAAAGCTTTTGGTTCCCAGAGATCCTAGCCGATAATATGAAAGCTGCATTACATAGTACTATGTTTTTGTCACAAATACATGTCTCTTTCTGTTTTTTCATGCGTTACATGACTTATAGTGTTGCTGTTTTTTTAGTAAATCTGCGTCTACATAAATGAAGTAAAGCCTTTTTGAATCACATATAACGGGTCTTTATGCTACACTAAAATAAAAACTAAAATACTACACTAAATTACACAAGGCTATTACTAGGCTAAATTAGAGTAGCTAAATTATATTATAGCAAGTTAGACTAGATTAGATTGAACAAAATTAGATTTTATTAGACCAGATTAACCTAGGTTAGATTAGACTACCGTAATCCATTATTTGAATGCCACGGTGCTCTGTTTTTCAACCTCTGTTGTGGTGGCGTTTTTAAAAAATGACGTTCAAATATAGTGTGGTAATTTTGGAATAATAAATTTAACTATTTTATGGGCAAAGTGAATGTTGCCTATATTTTGCACTCCCTTTTGAACAGAGCGACATGAACCGTTTTGGTGCAATAGATCTGCTATAACTTACCTCTCGCTTATCGTAGATCTCTAAATAAATATGCATTAGATGGAAGCTAAAAAATATCTCTATCAGTTGGTATGTATTGGTTGCAATTAACCTATGATGATCTAATAGCCTGCATTGCAATTGGTTGGAGCTTTCAATTTTTTGTTTAATTCTAAATTTGAAAGCATACAGTTTGCAGCCACAACTAGTTTTTATGTGCAATAGAAAGGAGTTATGAGCATCGATTCATTGTAAGCAGAGTTTAGATAACCGCTATGATGTTATCAAACAATATGCTATAAGCTTGAAAATTTATAAGTTATAAAATAATGATAATCTATAAAATGCTACAAACATATATTCAAAGCCAAGTGACATAAACAAACCTTGATTATAATGCATACCGAAACAAAAATTAACATTTTTGAAACAAAAATATTTGCATTGTTTGGCCGGCAAGTTGCATTCTGGTTGTTGCTTTTTTATGGAACCATCTTTTTCTGGCTGTTTAATACTTTCCACAGTGTCTTCTGACCATAACTCTGACCTGAACTTCCCTTCTGCACTGCTGAACTAGTCGGTATTATCAGTCAAACAACTTTTTAGCAGAGCAAAACTTTTAAAGTTTGCTATTTGAGAAACTTTTCGCGATAATAATGATGAACTCTTAGACGCATGCTCGCTTAGCACATGTTATAGTCTGAAAATAATAGCACAGAGTCCATTGCAATTTTAAACCGTTTTTCCCATACGTCAAAGTATCAAGACCGCGCTGAACAAGGAACTACTATTAGCCTGATACAATTACATCTATTAATTATTTCTATGACATTGGTTTAAAAAAAACTAAGCTTGGGTGTTAGAAAACAAACTTTGGTTCACAACAACCACGAAATACTTAATTGATGTAGCCGAGTCATTAAAAGTACAATTTTATGGACACTTCTACTGATCAATTTTTATTATAGGTTCGTGAAAATCAAAAAATTTCAAAGTGGCTGTCAAATAGAGGTGGCATTCAATTAAAGAGTGGCGCTCTATTTGTCAACCCCTCTCCTATATCGATGGTCTAGTCGAGGTGACATTCAAATAAAGGTAGCGTATTAATACAGTTTTTGCCCAAAGGCTACCGAGACGGTTGTTATCACTTTAGAATATCGCTTCATTCCGAGCCACAGAAATAAACATTAACTTTTAGTTTTCTTAGTTGTCATTATTACCATCATCCAAAAAATATTTTCATTAACAACTTTTCTAAATGTTTGCAAAAGGTCCAATTTTTCCAGACATCCACTTTGCATAGGCCTCTCAAAAGCAAGGAAAAACGTGGAAACTTTCGGATAAACTTAAAGTAAAATCAGCAAAATTGATCTTGGTTAAAACGCTCAAAAGAAAAAGATGTCTTTTTTGAGCGTTTTAACCGCAATCAAGTTTTGCCATTTTTAATCTGAAACTGTCCTGCCAGTCACATCACCTAAAACAAACAAACAAATCTCAAGTGATAGAAAAATATCTATACTTTCTGATAAAAATATTTAAAACTTTACATGAGAGGCCCTCTAACTAGCAATAAGCAATCTATGCTTTTGATTTATATATAGCTTGTATATGTACATGTATCTACTGATAAATACATGCACTTGTGACAGTGCTCTGATAACTTGAACTCTCTGATAACTCGAACACTTTCGCTCGGTCTCGTAATGTTTGAGTTATCCATGTTTGACTGTATATATATATGTTTATGTGTTAGTTCAAGGTAATTAAGTTAAAAAGAAAACTCAAAACTCTACGAGTTGAGTATATTGAAACTTAACGACCCTTACGGCTAAAATTTTTCATGTATATGGTACATCAGGTTTATGTTCCTGAACGTATATGTATACATCTACGTTCAGGTATATGTACGTAAGTGTACAGTATATGGTTTATGTACGTATATGCACTATATATGTACATGTGTGTATATATATGTACACATATATACGTATATATAGATATATTTCTCAAAGTTTGTCGTATGTTTGTAGGATTGATTGTCCGGCTATAGGTCTTAAAATCTTGGAATAAATATTCCGTACCGGAGTAGATTCAATCTCGGGCCCTGCCATTTGCCAGCCTGATGTCTTGCCCACTAGACTACAAAAATCGAATTGCTAGCTTGCCAATATAAGTTATTATATGAGCGCAAATACCTAACTGCTTTGCGTATGAAGCGGGTCATAGCATAACGTCACGAGAAGCTGTTTACTCACATTATTAAACTGGCTAATAGCAAAAACTCTCACTACTTCTCATTGTTTATAAAACAAAAAACTTTTCTCATGATATGTAGTTTGAAAATTAGAATGACAAATGTTGTTATATGTTAAATACAAATCATTTTTCTGTCCAGACTCTTCTATTACACGGGCAACACCGGATGGCACACCTAGTACATATATATTTCTCAAAGTATGTCCGTGTGTCGTATGTCGTATGTCTGTCTGCATTCCGACTATAGCTATCATTAGAATAACTGCAGCTGGACAACAATGCTGACGCAATGTCATGGAGTACCGTCATTAGAAGCCTAGCAGCTTATTGGAATTTTCCATTGGCATTGTGCCAGGCTAATAGCTTGAAAGCTACGGTTGTTTGAAAAAGTTTTAAAACCCATACAGTTGTTTTCATTTTTCTCTTAATTCATTTCTACTACGCAAAACACTTCTCTCAAGATAAGTAGTTTGAAAGTTAGAATGGTAAATGTTGTTATATGTTAAATACAAATCAATTTTCTGTGCAGACTTTTTTATTACCTGGGCAACGCCGGGTAGCACAGCTAGTATATATACAGCTGTGTATATATATATATATATGTATATATATACATATATATATACGTATATATATATACAAATATATATACATATGTACATATATATATATATATGTATATATATATATATATATATATATACCCATATTTCCGAGTTAGGAGTTGAATAAATATATACCAGTTAGGAGGTTGCGGAATATAAGGGATTAGGAGTTAACGCAAATATATATGGGTAAGCCTCCTATATGGTCTAATTTATCTACATTGTAGATATATATATATTTATTCACCTCCTAATTATTATATATTTTTATGGAAATTTTAGGAGAATATGGTATCATACAATATATATTCATCGCCTTATCATACTTTGAATATATGCATACTAGAAAAACTGTCAAAACTTGGAGAATGTCTAGATGGTTGTTGTAAATTACATATCAATTTGAAGGTAAAATAGTTCATACCTCAATGAGTAAGCAAAAATAATGATTACCAGTTATCAGATTGCTACAAATTACACATAAATTAGAATGTTACCATTGTAACTTATGTAATAGTTACAATGGAAACATTACATAGCATGGCATAGCTTACCTTTAGTAAGATGCCGTAACTTATATCATTTAGGAGTTTGCTATAACTTGTTTCTTTTAGAAGCTGCTCTGATTTACATATAATAAAGTATGTTGCTATAACTTATAGATCATTTGAGAAATTGATATAATTTGAATTTCACATAGTTGGTAGCAATTATCTATATATCAGTTAGGAGGCTGCTATGGATTATATATTAATTAGGAGGCAGCTGATATTTATATATCATTTAGGAGGTTGCTATAACTTACATATCATTGCAGAGGCTGCTATGAGTTACATATAATTTAGGATGGTGCTATCACTTATAGATCACCTAAGACCTTGCTATAATTTGAATTTTCGTTAGTTGATAGCTACTATTTATATATCAGTTAGGAGGCTACTATGGATTATATATTAATTAGGAGGCTGCTGATATTTATATATCATTTAGGAGGTTGCTATAACTTACATATCATTGCAGAGGCTGCTATAAGTTACATATAATTTAGGATGATGCTATCACTTATAGATCACCTAAGACCTTGCTATATTTTGAATTTTCTATAGTTGATAGCTATTATTTATATATCAGTTAGGAGGCTGCTATGGATTATATATTAATTAGGAGGCTGCTGATATTTATATATCATTTAGGAGGTTGCTATAACTTACATATCATTGCAGAGGCTGCGATGAGTTACATATAATTTAGGATGATGCTATCACTTATAGATCACCTAAGACCTTGCTATAATTTGAATTTTCCATAGTTGATAGCTATTATTTATATATCAGTTAGGAGGGTGCAATGGATTATATATTAATTTGGAGGCTGCTGATATTTATATATCATTTAGGAGGTTGCTATAACTTACATATCATTGCAGAGGCTGCTATGAGTTTCATATAATTTAGGATGATGCTATCACTTATAGATCACCTAAGACCTTGCTATAATTTGAATTTTCATAGTTTATAGCTATTATTTATATATCAGTTAGGAGGCTGCTATGAATTATATATTAATTAGGAGGCTGCTGATATTTATATATTGTTTAGGAGGTTGCTAGAACTTACATATCATTGCAGATGCTGCTATGAGTTACATATAATTTAGGATGTTGCTATCACTTATAGATCACCTAAGACCCTGCTATAATTTGACTTTTCCATAGTTGATAGCAATAATTTATATATCAGTTAGTAGGCTGCTATGAATTGTATATTAATTAGGAGGCTGCTGCTATTTATATATCATTTAGGAGGTTGCTATAACTTACATATTATTGCAGAGGTTGCTATGGGTTACATAGAACTTAGGATGTTGCTATGACTTATAGATCACCTAAGACCTTGCTATAATTTGAATTTTCCATAGTTGATAGCAGTTATTTATATATCAGTTAGTAGGCTGCTATGAATTATATATTAATTAGGAGGCTGCTGATATTTATATATCATTTAGGAGGTTGCTATAACTTACATATCATTGCAGAGGCTGGTATGAGTTACATATGATTTAGGATGATGCTGTCACTTATAGATCACCTAAGACCTTGCTATAATTTGAATTTTCCAAAGTTGATAGCTATTATTTATATATCAGTTAGGAGACTGCTATGGATTATATATTAATTAGGAGGCTGCTGATATTTATATATCATTTAGGAGGTTGCTATATCTTACATATCATTGCAGAGGTTGCTATGAGTTACATAGAATTTAGGATGCTGCTATGACTTATAGATCACATAAGAGTTTACTATAATTTGAATTTCATATAGTTGGTAGCTACTATTTATATATCAGTTAGGAGGCTGCAATGAATTATATATTAATTAGGAGGCTGCTGCTATTTATATATCATTTAAGAGGTTTCTATAACTTACATATCAATGCAAAGGCTGCTATGGGTTACATATAATTTAGGATGCTGCTATCACTTATAGATCGCCTGAGAGTTTGCTATAATTTGAATTTCATATAGTTGGTAGCTACAGTACTATTTATATATCAGTTAGGAGACTGCTATGAATTATATATTAACTAGGTGGCTGCTGCTATTTATATATCATTTAGGAGGTTGCTATAACTTACATATCATTGCAGTGGTTGCTATGGGTTACATAGAATTTAGGATGTTGCTATGACTTATAGATCACAAAAGAGTTTACTATTATTTGAATTTTATATAGTTGGTAGCTACTATTTATATATAAGTTAGGAGGCTGCAATGAATTATATAGTAATTAGGAAGCTGCTGTTATTTATATATCATTTAGGAGGTTGCTATAACTTACATATCAATGCAGAGGTGCCATGGCTTACATATAATTGGAGATGTTGCTATCACTTATAGATCAACTAAGAGTCTGCTATAATCTGTACCATAAAACAACAATCTGTATAAAACAACAATAATTGTTGTTAGAACCTACATATTGTATAGTATGTTAAACTTTAAAGTAGGAATCAATAAATTTGTATTTAAAACAACAACAGCCACCATGCTTGATACTAAAAAGTTCAACTAGTACCATAGAATGGTCGTTGCTTAGTCACCAAACGGAGTAAATTTATTCAGACGTCAAGTCTAATGCGATATTACAAAAGCCTCAACAACAAGAAGACCCTGCTGCCAGTTTAATTTTGCAGCTTCTTGAGTAAGTTGTGGGCTCGGGCATAAGTCATCATTATAATTTTCAAACACCAATTTCTTTTAACAGTATACAGCTCTGGCATTTTTGGTAGTTTGCCTCAATCTTCCGATCATGGCTTTTTGAACTCTCAATTTTCTTTTAGGCTGCATAACTTTCTGCTCACTAATATAAACGAATAATGTAACTCAATATTTGTAAATATGGTCTATGTTATAGTTTCTTATTCAGTCACATATCGCTGCTGCACTGCATACAAAAACTTAAAAAAAATTAGTTGGTAACAATGCATGGACGCAACTCAGTTACTGTGATTGCTAAAATGAAACACACATTTTTGCTTGCTGTGCATATTATCTACAGTAATAATATGAATTACTTGCACAACATACTTAGTTACTCAATCTAACATACAATAACAGCAATGTCTTTCTATTCATCTTAAGCCACTCTTAGAACGTTAAGTAAAAACATTTCCCCACTCGGGAATGGAATGTCAGGTTGCAAAACCTGCGCAATACCACAGCACCATAAATTGGGTAGATTCCAAACAAGCCCATTGTGCCTTTGTAGAACCCAGGGAAAAACTTAATGTCACATAGAGAGCCAATAAAAATACAATAACATTCTATCTTGAGGGCATTTTCGCTTTTCAAAACTTCTTTCTTACTGCAATTTATTGTTAGCAATGATCAGTCGGGCTGGACCCAGCACAGTACCAAATTTTTTCTAACTTTAGATCTCTTGACTTTGGGTGGTTTCATTGATCAATAGTAATACTGAGTGCTATTATTCACATTTTACCAGTAATAATAATGCCCTGAACTGTCAAGAAATTGATAGAACATTCTACTCAGACACATTCACTTAAATTTGGAAAATGACCCAAAAAGATATATTTCTCATTGTGTAGTGAATTTCTGATTGTTTTTAGTCAAGCACAGCGTTCTAAGTAATTTTTTGGGCTTGTCGGTTTGACAGTAAGTTGTCAGTAGACTGGCTGCTGCGGCATACTTCCTTATATTTAGTTTTTCTTTAAAAGAATTATTATAATTTATCTTAGAGCTTGTTTCTTGAATAATACATCATAGTGTACAGTGCAGTACAACAGATAATATCTATTGTCGGTATTGTATTATCTATCATAGTCATTGTTTTATGCACATTTTCTGTACATAAAATAATAGCTAAGACTGCTTGATACAAAATAACTATACAAGTGCATTACTGCGGAGTTGGTCTCTTTTAGTCTTCAAAAAGAGCACATTTATTGACAAATACAACGCAATGATAATAAGAAGGTTCAACAACATAAAAAATTCAGCTGGGATTTTTTCTCGCAGCCTTCTTTAGCAAGTTGTTGGCTCGAGCCCGAATCACTGTAACACTTCTGTTAGGCAGCGTTGAGTGTTTAGCATCCAACACTGATCTTGTTGGCAGTTTGCCTGATTTTTCAGTCCAGTACTTGTCAAATTCTGCTAATTCCTCTGCACTTTGCCGTTTTCTGCTGACTGAACTAGTAAATAATGTGAATTATCATTTATAAAAATCTGATAAGCTATGGCTTTGATGAATCACATATCATTGCTCAGCTCCATTCAAAAGTTAAATAAGCTGGTTTACGTGCTGCAAGTCAAAACAGAATTGATGGTTTCTAAGATACAAGTGAACAATAAGGACATTAATGCTCGTTAGTGTCATTTCTCATTTAGTAATATAATACTTAACCAATGTATTGTTATTCGAAACACACATATACTGTAGAAGGTACTTTGATGACCACTTCTATATACTACTTTAGTAGCTAATTATGAAACTAAATGGTGTGCCACTTGCATGCATGCGTTAGAGCAGTTTGGATTTCTATTTGCTTCAAATTATTAGAGAAATTATCAGGATTAACATTCATTGAGCAGTCTCAATGGCCAGTGTTCAGAACGATTGCTGCTAAGCTTAGTGTGACCTGACTGGGTAGCTTTTTATTGAGTCATTAATTAGGCTAATACTTGACCTATGGGGTCAAGCAATGTGGTTAAACACCATTGTTCAGGTGTTCATTGAAACCACTAATGCCTAGATTGCTCTACATACCTAAATGCCTCTGACTAGGAGAGCTATGTTTTGTAACCTGACAGCAGCAGAACACAAAGACTAGTGTCAGCATTTATGTAGGCAACGAATTTGACTGAAATACTTGAAAAGTTAGACACCTTTATTTTTTCTACTGCATTTGAGCTACAGCAAAATAATCACGCTTGGTTCCCTAGTACATTGTGTTAGTTTAAAGCCACTTATCATAGCATCACCCACATTTAATCTGATGTCTGAAAATCACTCTTCGGTGTTGATAATCCATGTATGTCACTCTGCACTTATTTAAAATCAATGCATTTTTGATTAGATGCTACTACACAAAGAGAAATATACCCTTGGGTTCTTTTTTTAAATTCATGCATTAGTGATTTGCAAATATATGAAAGCAGAGCCTTATTTAAAACTAAAATCTTGTTGTGTCAATATTTGCAAAGTTATGCTTGCTATTTTAACCTTGACCCAAAACTCCAATATTATAACATTCTGAAATACAGCTAAAATGACATAAGGTAGAATCTTAATTTGAAGGCCATGTTCATTCGAGTGCTATTCTAGAAGTGTTGAAAACTAGAGTGTCACCCTTTAATTGACAACCACATCCAGCTGACTGCGACTTCAACATTCTTTGATCTTTGGATCCGATTTTGGACAGGATGGATAGAAAAATGTTGACAAATTTTTACTAACAATGACTCAGTTACAACAATAGCAATTAATACTTTTGTCAATGCATATTGAAGCGAGTTTTCTAACTTCTAAGCTTTACAGTGTTTTCGTTAAAGCTTTGAAAGCAGCACCGTGGAAATAATTAATAAATCTATCAGGCTGATAATAATTTTATTGTTTAAGCGGCCTTGATAGTTCGGCATATATGAAAAAACGGTTTAGCAAATATGATGAAATCTGTACTACTATTTGAGGCTAAAATTTCTTGCACATGCTACAGCATTAGAATAAGCAGTTAACGATGGCATTTTGCAAGCTCAACGCCCAGTGTATATGTTATCACTGAATCACAGCTTAGTTTGTGTGTTATATAGTTTTTTATGTGTTTTTTTCAAAAGAAGTAACGTTCACTTGAACGGCGGCGTTCTATCTTTAACTCTATCTTTCATCATCTATTATAGTACAGGTCTAGTAGAGGGGCGTTTAATTGAATGGGGATTCAATTAGAGATTACATAATATTTTATTAACCCTTTCACCGCTGCATGCGCATTTAGGCGAAATCAATGGACGACCGGCATATGTGCATGTTGCGAATTTCCTGGCAATTGCGTAGTAACTTAATTTTATTATTCGTTGACAACATAACTAACAGTCTTTAAGACTTTTTATAGTATTGACAGTGTTGTCAAAAAGTTTCCCTGTAAAATTACCCTAAACTCACGAAGCAATTTTAAATTTTTGTTTAGGACTTTTCAACATAAAAAGAAACATTTGTTCTTTCTGATTTTTGAAATATTTAGTGCTATTATAGCTTTCGCAAGAACATCCAGAATTGAAAACAGATAATTACTTATGTTGATAACATTATTGATGATTGTTGATGACTGACGGATTAAGATTTTAGTGATTACACATATAATTAACGTAGCAGCTCCAATAGTGACTCCATTGGTGGTCAAAGTAATAGTTTTTGTAAGAGTAAGGAACATGGTAGAGCATTGTCTTTTGAAATTCGAAGGGATCGTAGCTTCACATAGCATTAGCAATGCACGAAGTAGGAATGCATTAAGTTTTTTGAATAGTACTATTTTTTAACGTGTTGGAAAAATAAAATCTATAACAAAAAGGTTTTAGATAGAGTTGAAGCTAATAAAGATTGAACATATATTATGAAGCACAATCGACAATTTTTGCCACTATAATTGGAAGGGTTAAAAAATGCAGTGCCATGGCATTCAAACATAGATTTTATAGTAATATTATTTCCTATAAATTTTTTGAAATAAAACTTTTATTAATGTGGCACGCTCTTGTGGAAATTAACCGTTAATCAGCAACATACCCCCTTCAAGAAAGCGTCCAGCTGTGCTTCGTACCATTTTCCATCTGGTGGATATAGTGCTTGGATGCGGTGACCAGGTTTCTACCAAAATAAGCAAAACAATTTTAATAGCCTAAACAGATGTTATGCAGATTAAAAAGTGATGCAAAAGATGCCTGTTGTTTTTAGGTTTTTCAGCAAACCCGTGTCCCTACCTCCCATTACTAAAATTCTATGAAGCTGTAATATTTTATCTCATGCGATATTCTTCTAAAAAATTGAAACATAGATTTTAAAGCTTCAACAATTTAAAGGATTTCATTTACTCCAGTCACTTACTTATGACTCAGCCTCTAGTTTAAATCCGTATCAAATTACGACTAAAATGCATCAACTTGTTAATTACAATGAAAATAATACATTATCATAACTTTATACTGCCCTAAGCAAGCAAAACGCCCTATCTGAAAAGTTTTTCAAAATTCACTTTTTTGTGCTTATATGTAATTTAGGTTGAGATCTAACATGTCTCAAAATTTCATATATCTGAGACCAGCAGAAATAGCACTCTTCACAATGTGCAAAACGCCCTATCCACATTTACCACACATAAAGTGGCAATCAAAGCGCTCTATCTGCAGATACAGCGTTTTGATTGGCCTGAACATACACAAAGTTGGACATTATGAGCAGCATTATGTAATCAAAGAGTATATAAACAAAGGGAAGCGAAACTGAAGCATATATATTTGGTTGTTTCAAGGCAGCTCATACAAACTAGTGCACTTCTAAGTGCTCAATCTTATTGCTATATTTTTTATCCTAATATATTTATTATGACAAGACGATATCTAAGTGACAAAAGTCTCGATTTAAAGATCCGACTCAGAGATTTGATGAAAAATTTGTTTTAATTACATGTCCATTGGAAGGTTTTGCTTTTTTAAAATACTGACATTATTGCACTCAGTTGTTTGCTTTAAATTATTTTTAATAAAAGCGTTTAATCTTTTTTAAACTACTATTTTACTTATTCCTTTCATTTCATGACATCTGGTTTGAAGGATACCTAGATCTTTGATCATCTCTTAACTTTTGAGCTAAATATGGCTATTGCAGGGTTTTAATCCATGTGTTGACTGGATGAGTTATAGGAATTGCAACATATATCATTTTGTTGACTAATTGCGGGTTAATATCAGAATTTAAACTTGTAATCCTTTGATAATCCAGTCATGGCAAATGGTCTTGTGGCAAACTAACAATGAGAAACCAGTCCAATTAAGCAATCAAAAGGCCCTATCTGCAGTGATAGGGCGTTTTGATTGCCTAGTGCCAGCTTAGTAAATTGTCAATTTAAGCAAACAAAATGCCCTAAGTGAAATAACTCCTTTGATTTTAAAGTTTCACGAAAAAAAAATTCAGTAAAGATTGTTGGATATCTCACCATAATAAATAAAAAAAACAACTAAAATACTGCTAATACTGATGCCAGGCTTGACCAAAACGCGTTTGTGCTTGTGCTGAACAATTTACAAATATCAAGATACAGCGTTTTGCTTGCTCAGGGCAGTATAGTATAGGCTACTAATAGTTCTGCCTGTTTGGTGCTATCAATCAGCTAACACTACCAATCAGAATAAAAAGCATCCATAATTATTTTAATGCTTTTTAAAAAGTTACAAAAGTTAGGAGCATCGACAGAGTCACAGATATTCATCAATTGCTGGCTACTGTGCTATATGTTACCATAACTATTTTAATGTGTGTCGGTTAATCTCACAAAGCTACCCTTGTGTATAATTACAAAGTTATCATTTTATGAAAATTAGTAACAATTTCATTCTTTTAGCATTATAAAGTTGGGGTTTCTTGACCTTTTTAACTTGACAATATTACGATCTTGCAATTAAGGCAGTAAAATCCAAATCCAAATTAGCTGCGAAAACCTATGCATTGTTGTTTGCCGTCGCAATTTGATGACATGAGTAAGTTGCTTAGAAATAGTATTTAAAGCGGCTCGCCCTAAAGGTCAAAAATGGCCACTACCGGTCTAACCTTTTGCATTGGTATTGAGGCGAAGTAAAATACTTTTTCATGATGCCTTTTCACCATAATATGGTACAATTAATTCAATGACAAAATTGGCAAAAGTAATATAAAACAATTGTGACAAACAAATATACCAATTGTGACATGATTAGTCTGTTCTTCTGCTGCTGCAAAACCCTAAATGGCTAGACGCGTGAAAAAAGCAAAATG
Source organism: Watersipora subatra (assembly GCF_963576615.1). Taxonomy (NCBI): domain Eukaryota; kingdom Metazoa; phylum Bryozoa; class Gymnolaemata; order Cheilostomatida; family Watersiporidae; genus Watersipora; species Watersipora subatra. Next base: position 11,373,803 of record NC_088717.1, read on the forward strand.
TTTAGCGGCTACAATCTCGCTAGAAGGTTGAACTTATGTGATAAGTCTTTAGGTTGTGTAGGAATGAGAGGTTGGCTTGTTTCTTACAATCTATTTAATCAATTGACTAGCATGCAAGAAGATAGCAAGCCATGCCACATTAGGAGAATGAGTCACTTTAAGCACAAACCACAATTGCATAAGTACATAGGTCATTTCTGCTAGTGAGAAGACCTTGGAGAATAAGACCACATTATGCAATTCTGTGAAGATTTTATTACTGCAGTTATACTTGTGCTGCAATATTTCTAATAGAGTGAAAAGCAAATGAGCTGCCCAACCACAACCTCCTTCATTATAAAGTTACAAAGAATAGGAATAACAACAATAGCTTTCATTAGGAGGCTGAGGCTATTGAGAAGTAGAAAGTGAATTAGCTAAGCAGGCAATAGTAGAACACACATAATAAGAGCATAGGCATCATGATTGATGTGTATGCAGGCAATGAATTTATGTACAATTTCACTACCAAATATTTTAGTAAAGCTAGACACCTTTGGCTAAAGAGTGCTAGATATAGGTCAAAACAAGCCAGTGACAAATCTCATGTTATGCATCCTTGTTTGGACACTTTATTTCTAAAGTGTTTAATGCATTGGAAGTTTAACATAAAAGTGTGCCAAGAATGCACAAAGAACATTGACAGCAATAACTGCATAGTACTGACAGCAATAACTGAATAGAACATGATGTTTAATTAAAATGTAACATAAAAATAAACGTTTTATTTTGTTTTGGTAAGCTTGCAGCAAAAATGTTTGCTGTGCACATAAAATATTGTTTTGCTCCAAATACTTTACAAACAAGTAATAATAACTTTATTGATGCAAATTGTACTGAAATTATATTTGCTACGAGCACCAATGGAAGTCAAAATAAGTAATACAATTCTTACAGACCTTTTAAAAAAAATGGCCTTTGCTGCTACAGAAAAGTGAGTAGACCCATAGGAAGAGAAGTATATGTTCTTATACTGCTAAAACTACCTTTGGTTCAGAAATGAGATTTGAAAAGAGCAATGAATTATTATAAGCATTGGCAAAATGTTTGGGATGGATAGGAAACAAAGCTGGGTATTGCACATGCTGGTAATTTAGCTAATGTAAATAGATTTCCTACACTACCTAATTGAAAGCATCAATGCAAAATCTAAATACATGTAAATACTTACTAGCCATAGTACAGAGTGACCTTTTAATGTTTGTCAACATAACATCCGTACCGCTTTGAGCATCTTGAAGTTATATTAAAGTTGCTTTCATTATGAGCTCCCTTTGACATTTTAAAGTATTAAAATGGGCAAATACAAGTTGCATTTTCAGAGAACTTTTAAATTCAAGTCATATGCCACAAAAAGTTCCTCTGCGTTGTTTGTAGTATATTCTAAAAGTGCTAACACTACATTTGTTTTAAATTTTAAAGTTGACACAAATAATTGAGCAAATTATGTAGCTTATTAGTAAAACTTTTGTTAACATCAGCAAACAAACTGCATACATGCTGCCCGATACCGAAGGCCAAAAATAATAATATATATTGCTATTTATATTTTAACCATTAGTTTTGCAGTTTTGTTATTGTACAGCAATTTGTATAAAACCTACTGTATTTCAGGTTTGAGTAACTATGAGTTTTAGTAGTGTTCTAGCCCTTCCTATCGCGTGTTTTCAACATTTTGAGGTAATAATTAAAAGCCATGAGTTGAATTGCGCAACTTCAGCAGCATCTTATATATATATATATATCATTCGCCAAACTCATTGTCTTGAATCATCAAAGTTCACTAAATCATTCAAAAGGAAATACATACACTTGTATCTCTAATTCTTTTATAGCTTTACCCTTTTACTGCCACCCATGTACAAACTAAGCTACCGGCCTACCGCCAGCCATTTCACCGAAAATTGCCAATTTAGCTTCATGATATGTACATGAAGCATGTATACTATTTTGTTTCAACTTCAAAGTTTATCTATAAACTTTTTGTAATATATTTTATTTTGCTAAAATGTTAACATATAGTGCTATGCAAAAATCAATGTACCTTCACTTTGTGCATTGCTAAAGCTATGTGAAGCTACAATCGCTACGAAGCTAAAACGATGCTCTACAATGTCCCTTACACTTAAAAAACTATTATTTTTACTATCATCAGAGTCACTGCTGCTAATTTAATTATCTGTGTAATCACAAAAATCTGAATTTGAATTGACTATAGTGTCATCAACATACATGTAAGTAATTATATGTTTTCTGACTTGCGCGATACTTAACAAAACTTACACAAAAAATGTCCATTTTTATTTTGGAAATTCTCAAAAAAAAATTTGAAACTGCTTGGTTATGTTAGACTAATCTATTAGAGAAATATTCGAACCACACTGAAAATACCATCAAAGTTTTAAAATCATCCGTTATGTTTTTAATGGATAATAAAATTAGGTGACCACGCAATTGTTGGAAAATTCGCAAAAATGTGCATACGACAGTTGCTGATAGATTTAGCATAAATTCGCATACGGTAGGGTAAGAGTAAAAACCAACAAAACATTTGTCAATCTCCTGCCTCTAAACATGATATCTCAAATCTGATAATTACTCTCAGTGTTGACTGAGTAACTAAAAGTGGTAATGAGTAACCATGGAAAACTATTCATTTTATATAATTATGCAATTGCTCAGCAATTGCAACCATGACTCATAAAGACTAAGAAGAGCAATACTAAATCTCTTTGCTATGCTACATTCCTTTGATTGGTTTGCGCTATTTATATTATGTAATCTGCCAATAATAGATGAATAGAACACAAAAGTGGCATAATGGTTTATGTAAGCGTTTAAATAATACAATGCCTGTAAAAATTAACAACTTTTCTTACTGAAGCTATGGCTATATCAAATTATTACACTAATTTTTGGCTCGCAAGTATAATGTGCTATTTTACAGCAACTTATTGCAATATCGCATAGGTATACCTTTAATTTGATGTCTGCAAATCAGTCTTTGGTGTGGGCCATCAATGCTTCTCATCCAGCAGTTATCTATAACTATAGCGTCATTGATTATTTGCAACTATACAAAGAAAAACTACTTTTGGGCATGCTGTTACATTCTTACGTCAGGTATACATTTGCTAGTTACAGTAAAACTTTGTACAGTATATTTTGTGTTGGTGAATTTAAAGTTTTGCTTATCATAGTGACTTTGCCAAAACGTCAAACTTTACTACATTTCAAAATACAACCTTACTGATATAATGTTTTATAGTTTGTAATCTATAATTATGTATATGTTAAAAAATATTATAAATTTCGGTAGATGAAACCTTGATTATTTTGACATATTTTTTATGCAAACCAACGTGTAATTAGCAACATACCTTTTCTAGAAAAGAACATCCAACTTTGTCTAATACTCTCTGCCATCTGATAAATATGCCATCTTGGCAATAATGCTTACCAAGTTTCTACAAAAATGAAAAGATAATTCAAGTAGCATTAACAGATATACAAACCAAAATGAATGCAAAATACACATTTTAGTTCACTGGTTAGGTTTTTTTTGGCAAACTTGAATGTCTGCCTCCTACTACTGAAGCTCTATAAAACAGCTAAGCTCTTAATTACTACACAATTACTACACAAGGTTCAAACTAAATACTAAAAGTTTCAAAATTCAAAGGCTGCATATACCCACTTACTTGCTTATGCCTATGCATGTACTACTATTACTTACAAAATCATAACTGAAATACGCAAACTCTCACTATTCATGATAACAATAATACAATTACTTTATGATCATGTTATTCTAATAACAGTTTTGACTGTTGGTAGAACCACATTAATAACGTTACTTATCATTATAAAAAACATCAAAAATTATAATAATAATAATAACTGAAAATAGATTAAAGTTGGAGAATTAACTGATTCACTAAAATAACTATTAATTGTCAGCTGGCGTGTCTGTGTTGATGTTACAAAACTGAACATTTGTGTAACAATAATAAAGTCAAAAATTAGGACTTTACAAAAAGTTTTGATTTTTTCCTTTTTGGTAATATAATGCTGACCTTTCTTGACTTTTCTATGCAGAACAATATCAGCAGTTGGATGACATAAACGGATGTAAAAAATATATCAAACGTGTTCTGTGCTACATTCCTTAAAAATTATAATAATTGAAACATACTTTTTTCACGCTAGTCCTATTTCAATATTAAATAAAATTTATACTGCTTTTCTACAACTGTATGTTTCAAGTAAATAAACTGTAAATTGACTAAAATAACATGAACAACTTACCGAATGTGACTTGCTCCATTACATGTAGTCATTCTGCTGCTACCAAGCTCTAGTAGACTACATGGGTGAAGAACTAATAGTCCTAACAGCCACAGCAACATTATAACAGCCACATCTCTCTAGCTGTTATATACTGTGGTTATACTTTTGCCACTTTACTTCAATAAATTTAAAAAATCAATTTTTCGACTAAAAAACCATCTCTCAGGTATTGCGTTTGGATGCAAAGTTTCAAAAAAAGATTTATTTTGTGGCTGGATGCAACGGCATCGAAAATATGAATTGTACTGATTATAGACTTATTTAAACTTTTACTACAGCCATGCTTAAACATCAGTTGAAACCATAATGTGCAATTATTGTGAATTTTTACAAAAAAGAGCAGATCAATGAGAAACCTTGCAAAAAAGGGAGTGCTTAAATGGCAGTCTTGAAAACTATAAAGAGGGTCAGCAAATAAATTGTAATGTATTGTAGTTTGTTAATATACAACTTTATTTCTCAAATCTAATAAAGCTATCATGAATATTAGCAAAACTGACTGTATCCGAAATAGCTGCTAATTTTTTGTATTTGCTGATGCTTAGTCATAAACTTATTGCAATATGTTTTTAAATATATTGTGCTATTAACTGAAACGATACCAAAACAGTTAAAAGTAAGAATGTTTTAAAATTGATATATGCCTCCTAGTTCCATATATAAGAGCCTCCTAGGGTTTATAATTTATTGATAGAAAATTACACATTTTTGTTGGAGTTGTCTCCTCTTTTCCATATATATGAATATAGATATATAAGGCGATTATGGGAATCATGTTTAAAATACTTCTATAGGGTTGTTAAGCACTATAAACACTGCTAGAATTAGGAGGCTCCCTGGACGCCTCCTAATTTTTCAGAGCCTCCTAACATGGATTATATATTGATAGAAGCCTCCTAGTTGGGAAATATAGTTCTATATATATATATATATATATATATATATATATATATATATATATATATATATATATATATATACTCATGCTACAGACAGTGCTGTTTCGGCTACATCAGTGCAGCTCAGAGCTTAGGCAAGGGACACAAATCCCATTATCAATGAGATATATAACATAATATATATATTATGTTATATATATATATATAAAACTTTCGATTCTAGGAGGTATTTGCATGCATAGACCAGCTTTCCTGGCTGTATCCGTCACTCCAGAGACTATTTCCTGTCACGCAAACTTGCAAAATGAGTTCTACTCAAACAGGATCCATGACCTGGTTTGCCTGTGGAATAAGATCACGTATATATGTATACTAGCTGTACTACCCGGCGTTGCCAAGGTAATAAAAAAGTCTTTGGACAAAAAATTGATTTGTATTCAACATATAACAACATTTACCATTCTAACTTTCAAACTACATATTATGAGAAAAGTTTTTTGTGTAGTTGAAATTAATAAGGAGAGAAAATAAAATCAGCTGTGGTGTTTTCAAACTTTGTCGAACAACTGTAACTTTCAAACTTCATATCATGAGAAAGATGTTTTGCGCAGGTGAAAAAAATAAAACAAATACAAAAGGTTTTAAATGTAAATGTGAAACAATTAGTAAGTAATTGCTAAGTTTAGTCTGTTTTGCTACGATTACAATAAAAGATAGTTTGGTAATGATGCAATTAGTACGAACTGAGAAAACAAAATGAAAATCCTGCATATGTTGAATTAATAATAACAATTCTCGCATAGAAGCGTGTGTGTATAAAAAATGTTACTATTCCACCCGAAGCTATCCATCAATACTTTGAATAAAACGATACTGGTACCCCTCAATACTGGTACAAATGTTTAAACGAGTTATCATACTGTCTTTGTCTGACCAAACGGGGAGAGAGTGTTGAGGCTCTTCCTACGAAGATCATACAAGTTTCCGCATAAGAAGAATTGGCCTTGACCGTGATATAGCAGTTGAACTTTACAAAAACAGAAAATAAAAGTTCAAGAGAAGTTACTATAACGGATTATGCTGAACTCGCCATGTCGAGCAACATATATCTTTTAATGACGTATATTATCAGTACACAAATTGCCAAATTGTAAGTTCGAGATAAATTGTGGTTGATACCTCGGGGCGGAACAAATGAGCCCTAATGCAAAATGACGAAAAAGCATCGTGCTGCATGTACTTAAGGCTAAAAAAAATTTTCAAAAGGGGTATTGTAATGCATTGGCGCAATTCTAAAATAGTTAGTCTTTGCATGCGCTATAGGGTATAAGATGACAACTTAGCTCTTTATGTGTTATATGGCTCAGTGGTAGAGTGCCTGGATTTTAAATTTGCTGTACCAATCTCCGTGTGTTCAAATCTATCATTTTGCGGACTCTTAATTCCAAGATCTTAATAACTATAGCTAGACATATAAAACGACAACAAACTTCTGTATATAAATATATATAGAGAAGTATATAAGAAGGACAACATGAAGTAGGCGCATTTTCTAAGAAAGGAAAATGTCAGTGACAGTGCCTAGCCAGTATCATCTGTTGCAGGTATATTGGGGTGCCAATATCATCTGTTGCAGGTATATTGGGGTGCCAATATAATCTGTTGCAGGTATATTGGGGTGCCAATATCATCTGTTGCAGGTATATGGGGTGCCAGTATTACCTGTTGCAGGTATATAGGAATGCCAGTAGGTTTTTGGATATTGAAATTTCCTTAACTAAACTCTCATTACTACCAAAATAAATCACTAACCAGGACATAACCAAGACATTTCGAAGATCTCAAGATACTATCATAACAACTATAGTGTTGTTATACTATAACAGCTATAGTGTTGATATACTATAACAGCTATAGTGTTAATATACTATAACAACTATAGTGTTGATATACTATAACAACTATAGTATTGATATACTATAACAAATATAGTATTGATATACTATAACAACTATAGTGTTGATATACTATAACAACTATGGTGTTGATATACTATAACAACTATAGTGTTGATATACTATAACAGCTATAGTGTTGATATACTATAACAACTATAGTGTTGATATACTATAACAACTATAGTGTTGATATACTATAACAACTATAGCGTTGATATACTAAACAACTATAGCGTTGATATACTATAACAGCTATAGTGTTGATATACTATAACAACTATAGTGTTGATATACTATAACAACTATAACGCTGATATACTATAACAATTATAGTGTTGATATACTATAACAACTATAGTGTTGATATACTATAACAACTATAGTGTTGATATACTATAACAACTATAGTGTTGATATACTATAACAACTACAGTGTTGATATACTATAACAATTATAGTGTTGTTATACTATAACAGCTATAGTGTTGATATACTATAACAACTACAGTGTTGAAATACTATAACAATTATAGTGTTGATATACTATAACAACTATAGTGTTGATATACTATAACAGCTATAGTGTTGATATACTATAACAACTATAGTGTTGATATACTATAACAACTATAGTGTTGATATACTATAACAACTATAGTGTTGATATACCATAACAGTTATAGTGTTAATATACTATAACAGCTATAGTGTTGATATACTATAACAACTATAGTGTTGATATACCATAACAGTTATAGTGTTAATATATTATAACAGCTATAGTGTTGATATACTATAACAACTATAGTGTTGATATACTATAACAACTATAGTGTTGATATACTATAACAGCTATAGTGTTGATATACTATAACAACTACAGCGTTGATATACTATAACAACTATAGCGTTGATATACTATAACAACTATAGCGTTGATATACTATAACAACTATAGCGTTGATATACTATAACAACTATAGTGTTGATATACTATAACAACTATAGTGTTGATATACTATAACAACTACAGTGTTGATATACTATAACAATTATAGTGTTGTTATACTATAACAGCTATAGTGTTGATATACTATAACAACTACAGTGTTGAAATACTATAACAATTATAGTGTTGATATACTATAACAGCTATAGTGTTGATATACTATAACAACTACAGCGTTGATATACTATAACAACTATAGCGTTGATATACTATAACAACTATAGTGTTGATATACTATAACAACTATAGTGTTGATATACTATAACAACTATAGTGTTGATATACTATAACAACTATAGTGTTGATATACTATAACAACTATAGCGTCGATATACTAAACAACTATAGTGTTGATATACTATAACAGTTATAGTGTTGATTTACTATAACAACTAAAGTATTGATATACTATTAAACAGCTATAGTGTTGATATACTATAACAGCTATAGTAATGCAATGAAAGATATAGAAAATAAGCGTAAAAGAAAGTGAAAGTGATGCAAAATAAGCATAAAAGAAGGTGAAAGTGAAGCAAAATGAGCATAAAAGAAAGTGAAAGTGATGCAAAATAAGCGTAAAAGAAAGTGAAAGTGATGCAAAATAAGTGTAAAAGAAAGTGAAAGCGATGCAAAATAAGCGTAAAAGAAAGTGAAAGTGATGCAAAATAAGCTTAAAAGAAAGTGGAAGTGATGCAAAATAAGCGTAAAAGAAAGTGAAAGTGATGCAAAATAAGCATAAAAGAAGGTGAAAGTGAAGCAAAATGAGCATAAAAGAAAGTGAAAGTGATGCAAAATAAGCGTAAAAGAAAGTGGAAGTGATGCAAAATAAGTGTAAAAGAAGTGAAAGTGATGCAAAATAAGCGTAAAAGAAAGTGAAAGTGATGCAAAATAAGCATAAAAGAAGGTGAAAGTGAAGCAAAATGAGCATAAAAGAAAGTGAAAGTGATGCAAAATAAGCATAAAAAAGTGAAAGTGATGCAAAATAAGCATAAAAAAGTGAAAGTGATACAAAATAAGTGTAAAAGAAAGTGAAAGTCATGCAAAATAAGCATAAAAACAAGTGAAAGTGATGTAAAATAAGCGTAAAAGAAAGTGAAAGCGATGCAAAATAAGCGTAAAAGAAAGTGAAAGTGATGCAAAATAAGTGTAAAAGAAAGTGAAAGCGATGCAAAATAAGCGTAAAAGAAAGTGAAAGTGATGAAAATAAGCTTAAAAGAAAGTGGAAGTGATGCAAAATAAGCGTAAAAGAAAGTGAAAGTGATGCAAAATAAGCATAAAAGAAGGTGAAAGTGAAGCAAAATGAGCATAAAAGAAAGTGAAAGTGATGCAAAATAAGCATAAAAAAGTGAAAGTGATGCAAAATAAGCATAAAAAAGTGAAAGTGATACAAAATAAGTGTAAAAGAAAGTGAAAGTCATGCAAAATAAGCATAAAAACAAGTGAAAGTGATGTAAAATAAGCGTAAAAGAAAGTGAAAGCGATGCAAAATAAGCGTAAAAGAAAGTGAAAGTGATGCAAAATAAGTGTAAAAGAAAGTGAAAGCGATGCAAAATAAGCGTAAAAGAAAGTGAAAGTGATGCAAAATAAGCTTAAAAGAAAGTGGAAGTGATGCAAAATAAGCGTAAAAGAAAGTGAAAGTGATGCAAAATAAGTCTAAAAGAAAGTGGAAGTGATGCAAAATAAGCGTAAAAGAAAGTGAAAGTGATGCAAAATAAGCGTAAAAGAAAGTGAAAGTGATGTAAAATAAGCGTAAAAGAAAGTGAAAGTGATGCAAAATAAGCGTAAAAGAAAGTGAAAGTGATGTAAAATAAGCGTAAAAGAAAGTGAAAGTGATGCAAAATAAGCGTAAAAGAAAGTGGAAGTGATGCAAAATAAGTGTAAAAGAAAGTGGAAGTGATGCAAAATAAGCGTAAAAGAAAGTGAAAGTGATGCAAAATAAGCGTAAAAGAAAGTAAAAGTCATGCAAAATAATCTTAAAAGAAAGTGGAAGTGATGCAAAATAAGCTTGAAAGAAAGTGAAAG